>NW_020653736.1:3034873-3091543 GCF_003589595.1 Hyposmocoma kahamanoa | reverse complement strand
CATCCTAAATAAAATAAATAAAATATTATTAATTTACTACGTTACAAGGTAAATAAATTTCGACTGTTGTATGGAGTGTCCGGGGTGTGTCAATCAGTAGCTTAGAGTCAATAGAATTTGAGAGTTGTCTAGTTCAATGAAATCTAGCTACACTCGTGACGCGTCAGTCAGCCTGAGTGACCATATCGTTCGCGCTCAGTGTCTCCCTTCAGGGCCGTAACATAATGGCCGTAATCCGCAATCAAACGGCGTGCGACTGCAGTTGGTGGCTGTAAACATTTTTATTGCTCTCTTAACGCGGTGGAAAATTAGGAGTGATTAAGGTCTTGTTTATTGTTTGTATCGATTGTTATCAACTCAAATACGCCACAAGGCCGGACATAAGTCGCTTCTAGTACGCCAAGACATCAACAAATATTTACGGTGGTTAACTTTCAAATAGTTACTGGAATCATAGACAAGATCCGTTTATTGATAATTTTGTTAATACTGTGTTCACTTTTCACTGCTAAGTTCTGCGTTTGCGCCCGCCATACAATAATATATGTTATACAATAATAAATAATCCGAGTTGAATTGGGTACCAGGTGCCCTACTGTTCGTCCCGTCCCTTATTATTATAAAAAAAAATGTATTAAATAGTCGAGCAATTATGAAGGAAATCAGGAAGTTTGAACAAGCAAAAATGTGTCAATTGTTTGGTGATTTTGATTTTGAAATATGTAAAGATCCGCATCAAATGCTAATCGTGAGATCAAACCTTTCGCGGTATCTCATTTAGCATTCTTAATCATCATTCTTCTACTTTTATCCCCTTACTTAGGGTTCCGCAGTACGCCTACCTTTTGTTCTAAAATAAGTGAAACAATAAAGAGATAAGTTAATTTTTAAGGCGACTACACCACAGCTTCTCAAAAGCAAGAAAGGCAATCGGAATTTTCCGTCGATAAAAGTATATCTATCCCCCTAATCTCAAAAGGAGGAAGTTAGAGACGACATGTTTCCACTTCCACTTACGATGATCCAAAGGCCCAAAGTGTAAAACCCTTGTGCTCTTCGCTGTACTCGTGTCGTAAAAATTTTACTGCCTCCGCACTAATAGTGTCTGATCCTTAGATTTGATCTATTCTATTTCGGGTAAATCTTATTTCGGGTTCGGTTTCTGAAACCCAAAATGGAATCTGACATTCTGTTGTAATATTAAGTCTCTCCAAAATCGATACAAATTGTCAACTATAGTGACGTCCGAATACGAATATAGACTTTTAGTTTGTGTTTGCTTGTTTTAAGAATTTTACCGCACTCTTAATTTCGGCTTCTAATTGCGCAGTACAAATATTAAAATTATTTAGCTTTCATAGCGTGCTTGACGTGTTCTATAATCAATAAAATCATATCAATATTTTATTAGTTAGCTCGTTGGACAACCAATTACGAACAATTCTGATTTTTACGAACAAATCTGCTTAACACGATGTTATAGGAAATTGTTATAGGCACAAACTGTCCATTTTAGTTTGGGTCTCATATGTGGAATCTGAAACTCGGTCCGATTGTGTTCGTAATATCAACTGGCTCGTAAAGATTTGACAAGTGATCATGTTTAGTAGGGTCCTTCGGTCTAGTGTAATTTTACGACGTATTACGATTGGTGACGTCATTGAAGACGGTTTAGGGTTAAGAAATACTCGTCGACTGCGATCAACGTTGTAGCAAAAGCGGGCAATAGACCGTGATTTAAAAACTGATTTAATTGAAATAAAATAAACGTATCGATTCTTAGGTTTTCGCGATTGTTACACATAAGAAATGAAACCATTTTTCCGGATTTAAATCGCGTATATTTGTTTGACCTGTAAAGGGCCCGAGACGTCGGTTTGTTTGAAAAAACAAATATACGCGATTAAAAAATACGGAAAAATGGTTTCATTTCCTATAAAATATACGGTTTAGTTTCTTGTAGAGTAATGTTGGTTTATTTCTAAGATAAACTTAAGATATATCAAAAGCTAGGTATAGGCTACATGAAAACAAAAAAACTGGGTTCCCATGGCAGATTTTCCCAAAAATTATTTCAAGAATTCATTTCAAGGCATAGTGGCTTGCCTTTGAGTGTCACAGGGGATCCGCAAATTTTATGGATATCATTATAAAGAATATTTATCGCAGGAGTACAATAGCTTTGCCCATTTACGGAATTTTCACACAACGGCAGGTAGGCATAAAACAAAGAAAATGGCGAAAGATTTGTCACGATCTCGCGTCATAAATTCCATCTTTGGCAGCCCGCAGCTGACAATTTGTATAGACATAAAAAGCATTAATAGTACGATTGATGTCGGAGACGTACGGCATACCATACTAAACCGCTTTTCTTATAATATCAAGTGACGGGACGAACAAGTCGTGCGTTTGATGGTAAGCTACACGCCTGTCCATAACAGTTGCAGTGCCACTCAGAGCTTCAAATCGCAAAGATCTGTGGGGCACTGCCACTGCGCCCGGCACCCTGAGACGTAAGTTGACAAGTCCCATGTGCCTGTAATTTCACCAGCACCCTTATAGGTAAACCTAAATAGGTAAGGTGGCAGTACTTCCCTGGACGAACTCTTTCACAAGGAGCTCTACTGCTTACAAAAACTCTACTGCTTTATGTATATACATATCTTCTATTGCAATCCATAAGCGTCTTTGAACCCAGTGATGGCGTAGGTGGATGGACTGGTGCCGCCTTCTTGACATCTAAGATCACACAGTTCATTTGACAGACCCGGTATGGGCGGATCCTCAGAAAAAACTTTGTTAGCTGAAAGCTGACAGGTAGTCTATAGAAGATAGCTGATAGAAGCCTATTCCCATAGCAAAGATTTTCTTATGTCCATTTATGAACTATGTTTCCCAATTCTAAGAGTTAAAATTAACAATAGGCCAAAAAAGCTGCTCTGGCTCACAAAAGGACTTATAAAATGCTGCTAAACAAAACAATTACTATATTTGAAATACAGAGCATCAAATATTAATAAACAGTTAAATACAAATAAATTTAAAATGTATAATAGTATCATAAGAAAATGTACCTTAAAATCTCAGAAAATCAATAATAATCTTTATATCCACAATAATAAAAACAAATGTAAAGCGACATGGAATATAATGTCATGTACAATTACTAACAATATCTGTAAAAATTACATAAAACATATACGACATACTCAAACCCGATGACATTTGTAGTATTTTTAACGATTATTTTATAGATTTGACAAATAAAAATAACTTAACCCAACATAGCTTGACTAAAAACTGCATGACATATCCATCTAATTCATTGAATAAAAATTCCCATACAATATTTTTGGTACCGATAAATGAGAAGGAAACTTATAACATAATTATGTCTTTAAAAAACACCAAATACAGTGGCTATGACGTTATAACCGCTCACGCGATTCATGCGTCTCTGGAAGCATACCACACCTAGAGGTGCCGGTGATGATTTTATACCGATTTATCGGATATCGAAGTTATAACAGGTAAAAGAACTAATACTAATTGCTATTTCGGTAACTACTCTAGCAACCCATAAAGTTTTTATTGCCTGGGTCTGTCATTTAAAAAAATAAACAACTTCAAAAATACGTCACGACGATCGTGTGTGTTATTGTTTGGGCTGGTGATGTCGGTGTTTATTTATTGAAAACATACCGTAAGTTGCGTTTTTTAAGTTTACCCTGAATATAAATGTTTATAAACTATACTTTAAGGAGTAATTTCATGGTAAACATTAGATCCAGTCAAACGGAATATTATCATATTTACCCAAGTACACCAAAAATTTCATTAGTGCTTTTTAAGTGCAGGATTTGCGGTGTATTACGGTGTATTATTATTTTATTTGAGATGTTTTTGTTGTAGTACGGAGGGTATTTATTTAGCAATGCAGAATAATAATTTTTATTTTTAAAAGCTTGTATTTAAACTGAATCCTTTTCTAATTTGCGAAACCAAATAGCCGCCATTTCGCGGTAGGATGAGCGCATCGCGTGAGCGGACAACAACTAAAATACTTAAAATGTGTGCCTCATATGTATATCTGTCATCCGCTTGCACATATTCTAAATTTATCGATTAGTGATGGTCTTTTTCCAGAACAGCTAAAAACTTCTGTTGTCAAACCCCTATATAAAAAAGGCGATAAGGAAAGCCCAAGTAACTATAGACCAATTACATTAATCCCGACTCTATCCAAATTATTTGAAAGGGCTTTGCATTCCAGAATAAATGCATTTTTAGAGAAACATACAGTAATATATAACTCTCAATTCGGATTTAGAAAAGGTAGTTCTACAACTCTTGCATGTTTTGAGTTTTTGCACATTGTAACGGAAAGTATAAACGTCTCTACTCCTGTAATATCAGTCTTTCTAGATATAACTAAAGCCTTCGACTTTGTAAATCACTCAAAACTCATTTACAAGCTTGAAGCACATATACTTGGGCTGTTCCTCTAATACCGTATTAGAGGAACAGCCCAAAATTGGATAGCGAGCTACTTAAAAAATCGGACACAGTATACGGAAATAAATAGATTACCAAAAAACAAACACAATAATAGATTAGAAAAACAAATTTTTAGATCACACTTTAAAACAACCAAAGCTGGAATACCGCAAGGTACCGTTTTGGGTCCGTTACTGTTCCTGCTCTACATTAACGATCTCCCACGTGCTATTGATCATAATTGTATACAATTTGCTGACGATACAACTCTTATAATAAAATGCCAAAACAAAGCAACTTTTAACACTGACGTAAATAAAGCACTGACAGACGTAATAAGTTGGATGGACATCAATGACTTGAATATTAATATAAGTAAAACCAAACTTATGACATTTAGATCTTCAACTCAAATTCCATACCGGTTAAAATTAATTACAACTCTGATACTGTAGATGAAGTAGATACATTTAACTTTCTTGGGTTAACAATCGACAAGAACCTTAACTGGACGAAACACATCGAATAGATGTGCATGAACCTAAACAGATTTGTTTACGTTTTACGAATACTAAGGCAAACTGTCTCGCAAGAAGCTGCATTGACGGCCTATGACGGCTACATTTCGTCCGTGCTCAGCTACGGTCTTGTACTATGGGGTAACTCAGTAATCTTAGAAAGAGCGTTTAAAGTCCAGAAGAAGTGTATTCGAGGAATTTGCGGCGCGTGGTTCGATGACAGTTGCAAACCGCTGTTCAAAAGGCTGAACATATTACCTTTGCCATGCATGTACATTAGGGAAATCTGCGTATTTGTCAACTCTCATCCTCTATATTTTAAACCACGCGGTGAAGTCATTCAAAAATTATGAACATTTTATCCCAACCTCGTTGCCATAAAGTAATTTATAAGAATAACTGCTTTAACATGTGTATAATTATTTACAATAAATTACCAAACGAAATTAAATTGTTACAAGGACATACTTTTAAATTAAAATTGACGAAATGGCTTTTGACACATTGCTTCTATAGTAATAAAGAATACTTAGAATTTACAGATTCATTACATTAATTAGAAACTATAGAGACTAAACATTGAATTTGCACATTAATATTTGCACATCTGCTTGCAGGGTGAATACAATGTACCTAAGTTTACTTAAGCCCTTTGTAATTACTGTATTCTGGCAAATAAACGTATTCTATTCTATTCTATTCTATTATCATTAAACTACAAAATTAAAATATTTAACTGACTTCAAAAAAGGAGGAGGGTCTCAATTCTACTGTGTTTTTTTTTCGAATGTAAGTTACGCGATAACTCATTTTTAACGGCATTTGTGAACCGATTTTGATGATTCTTTTTTTGTTGGAAAGAGGGTACTTCAGTATGATTCGATTTAAATTTGAAGAAAATATTCCACCTCCAAGACTGGTTTCGCGTAGTTTTCGGTAACCGATTTCAATAAAACTTAGCAACTGTTGAGACGATTTTTTTAAATAAAGAAGTTATTATTGTAGTTCCATGTCAAGGAAACTTATTGTATTCAGTTGATGGTAAAAGAAAGTGAAAATCGAGTATTTGTAGTAGTTACTTATATTTTATTAACTCTTATACAGGGTGTAATCATAACTTTTTAAAAATAAAACTAAAATATCGAAAATGTTAACATTCAACGGTTACATACATTTAATAAGTATTCGTAGATAGGATTTGGTTTAGAACGAATGCTCCGAATAGAAAATTTTATACATAGTTAAAAATAAACATCACTTTGTTTTTATTCAATTAAAAGATAGTTTTATTATTTCATTTATAGTAGTTTTGTTTTTTGTGAACTTATTGTTACTGCGAGTGTCATATTAATTGAAACCGGAATATATAAGTCTACCGTGGACTACTAAAAAAAGAACCATTAATGCACTCTACTTTACTCTATTATTTCCCTAAATGGATTTTTAGCGAGGCTAAAAACGCTCTCCGGCGCTGCACTCGAGTTAGCACTAAAGTCAGGGAAATCCAATCATTTACTCGCATATATAATGCAATAGTCACTATAAAGAAGAGTGAGGGGTGGAGAAGCTGTACGCGAAGGGGTAAAACTGAGTTACCTCACGCCATTACCCGACTGAGAGCTATTGGATTCACTTTGCCTGTGTGGCTTTGCAGGTCGCGGAAAATTCTATATGCTGCTACAGAGATTTACCATCAGGGAATACACTCACAAAATGATATTAATTAGTTTGCTGTACTTCTAACTTAATTAGAGGGAAACGTCGTTTTTATTAATTCCCTTGAATTTTTCAGGATTTCCCAGGTTACGTTAGCCCAATTCGGGTTTAGAGATTTCAAACGTTTTCCATAGGTTAGTAGCAGGAGAGTTCCTTGTGAAAGAGTTCAAGGAGTTCAAGGTTCGTTCAAGGTAGTTACTGCCACCTTACCTATTTCTGCCGCCAAGCAGTAATGTGAGCATTACTGCGTTCCGGTTTTGAACGGTAAAATTGCTGGTGCAATTACCGGCACATGGGACTTGTCAAGTTATGTCTCAGGGTGATGGGCGCAGTGGGAGTGCCCCTCACATTTTTGCGGTTTAAAGCTCTTAGTGTCATTGCAACTGTTATGGACAGGCGTGTCGCTTTCCACCAGGAACACGACTTATTCGGCCCGATTACTTGGTATCATAAAAAAAGGTTGTGAACCTCCTTCGACACGCAGGTTTTATCATGATATTTTATTTCACCGACAAGACAGGTTTTGCTACATGCCGTCGGAGGGATTTGAGCCGTTCCTCACCACATACGTTATTCGCTGACGTCAGCGCCCAACTATCCCAAATATACTTTGACTCACTTCACTCCCAAAATGTATTTTCTTCGCACGCTGCGATTGTACAGGCGGGTATTTCACGTCAGCGATTTTCGAATGTTTCTCCCGCCACGTGGTTCGTTGCTCCATGATGATTCCAAGTTACAGCCGTGCCCACCTTTCATCTCTTTGTTGACTCTTTCTTTCTGTATAGCTAACATTTATTTGATGTTTTGTAGAACGTGAACTCTACGTGTGAATTCTGGTAATAATTTATGATCGACTTCTAGTTCCTCGTGAGTATCGTCAAAGAGAAATGAACGCTCCTTCCATCCATTATATAAAATGTTAACTGAATGGTGGCCAAGAATTGGTTATAGAAAGTTGCAGGCCATAGACAAGTAGGTAAGATAGCGTAAGATCGTGCTGAATATAGTCTATCTGTAGTTGCTAATTACGCCTTAGTATAGCAAATGTCAAAAGGTGTCGGTGTCTCTAAAGAAACACTGCCTAAAAATTAAGAGTAAGACAAATCGACTAAGTAAGTGATTATCTGAAAAGAAATATTTCCTCTTAAACATTGACATACAATTATATGGACGTCGGGTCCGCGCTAAAAAGTGTCCTCACTTGTAAGGCGCTAAAATCGTATACAGAGCGCCAAACTCCGCTTTAGTCTTCATTTGTTCCACTGACAGCGCGATACTGCGATGACATTACAATTTAAATTTCGAATAGGTTGAATTGGGACATTTTTTTCGTGGTTTTTGTATTAGACCTGTTGTCCATTTATTTGTAAGTCAATGCTCTTAAATCATAGACAATAAGTCGAAAACCGCGAAACGATTTGCACATTTTTATCTGCAAATTAATCTCCGTTGTTCCGACCATCTCCAGATTGAGGCGACGTCAAATGGAATTCACAGTCATCATAAAATTCTATTCGGTAACAATATTTCGTTATTGAGGCTTTCGGTAATTTGAACATAATATTATGCAAGGTGTCACAAAAATATATTACTATTTTGTCTATTTTGACATTTCATTTGTCGATTTTTCAAACAAACCATTTCGGACTTTTTACGGAACTCTTGGTCACGGCGGCCTGATTTCATGTGTTTTTTATCCACTACTAACACAGTTTTACCACCGATTGTAATAATAAAAAGTTATTTAATATAAACCTTAACAAGTCATTCTTAAAACCTACCCATTTGTTCTAAAACTTTCGAAAATTCGGACATAAATGGAGACTTTCCATAAACATAATAATAAGAATGGCGAGATCCGCTGGTACTTAGCACCTCTGATCGAGTTTCCTTATGGAAAGAGAAGAAGCCACGTGATATGTTTCAAAGGGTACTCCATAAGTAATTTGTGAACCGCAAAACGCCCCTGCATAAACCGAAGGTTATGTCCATGTAATACAAGAACAGGTTCTCAAGACAGAAATGTATCCTACAGACGTACATATTTGCACCCTTGTTTGTAATATGGCCACATCCATTTAGTAGCAGTAGAGCTCCTTATGAAAGAGTTCCTACAGAGAAGTACTGCCACATTGCCTATTTCTATCGCGAAGCAGTAATATGAGCATTACTGCGTTGCGGTTAGGAAGGGCTGGAGAAATTACAGGCATATCGGACTTGTCAACTTAAGTCTCGGATGACGGGCACAATGGTAGTGCCCCTTACGCCTTTGTGTTTTAAAGCTCTGAAGCGCACGACTTGTTGGTCCCGTCACTTGGTATTATAGTCGTTAACTTTTTTAGGAGAGTAGAGTTTCACATAATAATATATACAATGTTTCATTTAGTTCGTATTATTGTTATGACTTTCATGTGAAGCACTTCTGACGTATGATCACAAGTGGCTTTATCATAATAAAGCCACTTACGCTTACCATACTTAAGCTTTTACTTAAGCTTACCATAGTAAGGGTACGATATATCGGGCATGTGGCTGTTGGGTTGTCACTTAGACATTTATTTATTTATTTCATTCATACAGCTATTTTTACAGGACCATCCCAATACATTAGTGTAGCATTCCATAATGCCTCAATCACGACATAACATTATAACTAAAAAATAATAATTTGATTATTGAAAATTAATAACAATTAATTAAGGCCAATTTATAATAAACTACAATAATGAATTATTCATTATTGTAGTTTATTAAAAATTACAATTAAATTTAATTAATTATGTACAGAGCAAAAACAGTGTTGCCTTCATGAACTTGCTCTCAAAACAAGTAAAAATGTCTACTTCTTCAGCTACTCGATTTAGTATGTGAATGGTGCGTGTAAAAGGCGCTTTGTTGAGCAGATTTGTCCTGTCTCGCGGCACACACGACAGAGTGATTGCAGCACTCCCGGGCTTGAAATTTTACCTCGCAATACACGCACAATGCAACTTGCGAGAGCCAGGTCCCTCTTTGGTTCCAACTTGTTCTATCCAACCATACCCAATACAAATAAGGTTTGAATCAAGGGATAGACATATTGTTACAAGAGCGGAACTTTTGTAAACACGAGTCTTGCACAGACGCAAACAAGCAACGAAAATATTACATCAAGTGCTCGCTCTGAAGTATAGACTCCTGCTGCTTTATTACAAGTAACTATATTGAACTTGAACAAATACTCGAAAACGACCGCGTCAAAATCTGTAGGGACCGATCCGTTATCAAGGGCGGGACTATTTTTGCGGATAAGCCTGACATTGTTATATTGGATACACAGAACAATAAATACAGTAGAAGTGCTTAGTTTACGCGACACGTGTGCCAACAGTGCGCGAAATTACTCATACTAAAGCTCAGTCGGCCATTTTCGCTTTGTACGTTACGGTCGTGTCAGTCATCTCGCGCAAACCCTCGAAAATCGAATAAAAATGCCTTATTTTGCTACTTTGGAGTGCAAAAATTATAGTCACATATATAATATTATCCATGGTAGTGTTTCTTTCTGTTCTACTTCCTGTTTATCTCATTTTTTTTGTGTGACACGAAACGTAAGTAAACCTTCTACCGCTGCAATATAGTCGCTTCTTGTTTGGAGAACTAAGTAAATGTGCCGTTGTTCAGCTATTGACCGCTAGATGACAGCACATTGATTGAAATTTCAATATAAAATCAAAACGTCGCAACTTGCTATAATAGGTATTGAACTTTTAACGATATGCTAACAAGGTAAAGTTTAAATTATATTAACAGTCCACAATTTACTATTTCTTTTTAAATTAGAAACTACGACCAGCCACTGTCAAGATTTCATAGTGTTACAAATTATCAATGAGTGAGTTTTAGCGACAGCGGTTCTGATAGTAATCGAGGCTGAAGACCCTTCCATTGTTTTTTTCTTCCGTGACTGGATATGTACGGTCGCGAGTAAAGCTTGCAGACGCTACCTTTCCACATAAGGGTTTCGTGAAAGCCGAAATCGAGAAACGTCGAAATTATTTCGGTTTGGCGCTCCAAATCACTGACACGTGGGATATGGTCTTCACAGAAATACTCCCAATTTTTTTGTTTGTTGTATCGCTTCACGGTATGTATCGTTTGCTGATATTTAAAACTGAGTCCCTGTGCCGTTGCCTCCGATTCAATAATTCTAAATTTTGATTCAGCATCGCAGGGAGCGTTTCTCAGCGCAGTTGACATTCTGTTAAAGCCTACCATGTTAAGAAAAGAACTAATTAATTACCATTCGCAGTTAAAATACCATAATAGTAAGCATAAGATAATGATATCAAATTGTTAGGTCTTCACGACTGCTACACATTTGAAAATGTAACTATTTTGCACTCAACTTGCGGGTTATTTATCCATTTTTATGAGAGGTAAAAAAAAATCACCTGCAATGACAGCATAGAGGGATTGTTTTTATTTTATTCATTCATATGCTGAACATAAGTGTCCGAGCGCGAGAACGTCCGGTTTTGTGCCGCCCACATCCAGCCGCTGCCATTCACTTTTCTCAGTCGTCCGTCCATCTTGCCGCAGGGCGTCCTACACTAAAACAAATCCGCTTTATCGACCATCAACCCTCGTGCTTTTTTATTCAATTTTCTAAATAATGTAGGTGGAATGACAAAATAATTTCGTATTATCTTATAAATAGGACTACCACATTCCTTGGCTTGGTGTCGCGGGAAAGAGCTAAGAATAAGGGATCCATTGTACGGGCGTCAGCCTTTTGATGCGACTGTCACCGCGGTCATCAACCCGTCTGCAATTCTTGTCGATAATTCAAATTCACATAGTCACTTTCCATTTCACCCACGACTAGTTTTGACTCGCCGTTTTTGCTACGCAGTACGTAAGGTTGGTAGCGCATCATAAAAGGGATATAAAGTACCTATATATACTATACAAAGTGATGGAATGAACAAGTCGTGCGGCTGGTACAGTGTCGCAAATCGCAAAGATGTGAGGGGCGCTGCCAGGGTTGCTGCTGCTGCGCCCGTCACCCTCAGACATAAGTTCAAAAGTACCACGTGTCTGTATTTTCATCAACACTTTTACCCTTCAAAACCGGAACGCAGTAATGCTCACATTACTGCTTGTCTGCAGGAATATGTCAGGTAGCAGTAATTCCTTGGACTAATTCTTTCTTTACTGCTGCTAGAAATCACCCTCCAGACTGGCGTGTGGCGTCGCCGCTGTAATTTACAACCGGTTGTGATAGACGATTCAATACTCTTCATATTCATAAAGTAAACTAGTAACATTTTATATGAGATATTAAATTCGTTTTACTTAACACTCTGTATAGCTTGCTTAATTAGTAAGTTTCATCAATTCATCGGCATTATCCCAAATAACATTCACGATCGATTTGTGAGTTAATTGTTCTGGGATTGAATAAGATTGAAATGGGTTTGAAATTATTCAAATAGGATTCAAAATGAAATCAGTATCAATGTTTACAATCATTTTATAATGTCAAACCACAGGACGTAATCCGCTTTACACAACAAATAATCAAGTAAGCAATCTTTGTTACAAAAGCTTGTGAAGTCCTGACAACCTCCCAAGCTGCGCTGAAGACTATATGTGACCGAACTATCTAGCTCTTCTTGGGAGTAAATCATTATTCACTATTACAGTTTTACGCTATTATCAATTAATAACATCATAAAACAATTTCAATCAACCCTCAATTATTCCACAATGAGAACCATTAATAAAACGCAGTGAGATTGAATTGTGGTCGATTGTTAAAATTAGCTTTCCATTGTTGTCACTTGTTGCCCATTCCGTTCGTTTCATTACCTTTTACAATAGAATAAATGGGCATGGAAAAGGGGAAAGAGGTTTGTCTGAATAAATTATAGAATGAAGATCCGTGGGTTCTGTCTACCCCAATGGGGAACAAGCGTGATAGTATTGTCAGAAAAACACACACTATTTAATAACCTCAATATATTTGGTATGGTAATCAGCACCCTTACTCTTCAAAACCGGAACGCAGTAATGCAGTACTTCCCTGGACGAAGTCTTCCACAAGGAGCTCTACTGCTAAGGCAACACTGCACTTACTTTAGGCTCAACCGCACTACGTCGTTGCCTCGAGATAGAATATATAATATATAGAATATAGGCGGTGCATTCTGACATTTTCTGATCTCAACCAATAAAAAATCAGCATTACTTACTTACTTATTAATTCTAAACTCCACAAATTTAAATCTAACAGCATGTATACACGGTTGGTACAAACAATCGTTCGTGAATCTAATTGTAAAAAAGCTCTCTTCCTTTTTTTAGGTTCGTTCTGCAGTAAACAGGGATTTTTTCGAAGAAATTGTATTTTAATTTTTTATTGGACGTCGTTGTGTTGTAACAATATTTTGCATTTATTTTTCTTAAGTTGTACTATTTTGTTTTAGACGAGTACAAAATATTATTGTTAATATACTTGGGAACAATGAAACCGGGTCATAAAAATAAACTTTAATATCTTGGAAACTAAGAAAAATAGCCCATACAATTAAAAATAAAATGTGTAAAACCTCATAGTTGCTATAAAGAAATGCAGTTAAAAAGGCTAAAAATAACATAAATTTATACGTATGTGTACTTTTTTAATGGAACTGTAGGGTCTGCATCTGTTTTTGCTTTTGTTTCTGTTTTGTCACGAAAAAATGTTTCTAAAAACCGTTCGTGATAATAACGCGCTAATTATGTCGCTTACACCTTTTTCAATAGCAGAAGAGCTCCGTGTGAAAGAATTCTTCCAGGGTAGTACTGCCACCGGTAATTCTGGCGCCAAACAGTAATGTAAGCATTACTGGTTTTGAAGGGTAAGGGTGCTAGTGATTTTACAGGCACATGACTTTCGCAGTGGCAGTGCCCCTCGGATCTTTGCGATTTAAAGCTCTGAGTGGCACTGCAACTATCATGGACAGGTGTGTAGCTTACAATTAGGCGCACGACTTATTCGTCCCAGTACTTGACATTATGAAAAAACACACCTGGAGAACCGTACGAAAATCCTCGTAATACTGAAAGACGCGCGGACTCAGTGTGAGTATAGCAAGGACTGTTGGTACATCCTTGTCAACAGTGCTCAATGGTTCCACGATACCGGCTCTAACACACGCAGATCAGGAACAATGTTAAATGATCTATAAAGCACTTTTTATTTGAATAAGCTGACATTCTTAGTTTCTGAGATAATATGGTGTATGTTGGTGACCTGGTTTTATTGCACCCGCGTGTTTTAACGACGATTACATTATTCATAGACATTGTATTTTAAATTGTAATGTTGTAACATTTATAAAATGAAATAAATTATTCTATTGTACTCTATTATGCGTGTTATAATATAATAATAATAATAACGATCACACTCAACATGGCCCGGCACTAGGGAAACCCAGTGTCGCGGGTGCCATGGACACACACATAGACAACCACAAATTACACCAATACTCACAAGAGAAATAAATGTAAAAAAAAAGGCCATACAAATATTTCTCCCGTTCCGGGAATCGAACCTGGGACCTCTGCGTGGCAGTCCGGCATGGTAACCGTTCGGCCACAGAGGTAGTTAAATAAAAGCGCAATAAAGCGCATTTGTATGTGATTGTGCAGTCACGTGCATTAATGTACAGACTGCAAAGTTAAAATTCCATTTTAATATCTATCAGAGTTATAAAGTTTTGGCTTAACATAAAATAGTAAGTGCAAATATTGTATTGATATACAGTCTGGTGTTTTTGGGGTAGGTTAGTAGTAGGTTGTTCTGGTACTTACAGTCCAGAAGGTTCATTAGTTTCAAACCAGATAATTCGTGTAATTGTCCCGCATGTTATAATTATTATTATCTAATTTTCCAAAGACAACTACAAAACCTATCCACCTGGCCTCAACCCAGGGAATTGCCTGTACTGCGATTAACCCAGACCAGAACAAATAGAAAAGTTATGTTCTTTTCAAATTGATCCTACCGAAAGTCGAACACAATGCTAACCGTTAGGCTACATTATTGTACCATTAACAAGAAACCATGAACCAATAACTGAAGAGGACTGCTAAGTGCGATACAAGAAAGCGTAGTTGGGTATTTACCTGTTGGTACACCAGATGTCGCGACGAGTACATACAGAGTAAATATAAAATTTTGTAACTAATTTGTTTTTGCTGCAATTTATCCAAGCTACTTTAACTTCTAGTGATAACAAACAAATCAACTAGATGGCGTTTATTACACAGATTTTTAAGGATAGTACCGGCTATTTTTTTATTTCATTTAGGATTAGCGCTATCTACCCATATTAGCAAGCGTTAATTTATTAATTGGTTTGTATCACACACTGCCATCTATTGATACGCATATTTGTCAAAGATCAAGATCAATATTTGAATAATATTACAAGGAAAAAAACTGACTTCTTATATTTCATATTAAAGAGGAATTAATGATATCCACGGTCATTTACATAACGATACCAGAAGTAACAATTAACGTAAGGGACATTTTGTCGAAAATTAGTTACATATATCATTGGTTTCGGAAGTTCATGCTCTATCGGTTGGTAATATTAAAATTTAGGAATGGCCTGTTTAAAATATGGCATGTCCCTTACATTAAAAATTATTAAAAAAAAATATATTTAGTTGTACCTTACGTTACTAATATTTTATATGTAAAACGTCGAGCATAGTATAAGCATGAAGAGAAATACAAAATTACACGTAATTCTATCGTTTCCTATTCTTGTTTTCTATTATTAGATCCTTTGCACAACTAAACATCTCTTTTTAATGCCGGCTATTTTTTTATTTCGTTTAGGATTAGCGCCATCTACCTATATTAGCAAGCGTATTTATTGTATTGTATTGTATTGTAATATCCACGGCCATTTACGTCATATAAACTATTTCCAGGCTATTGATGAGCGCCATCTGGATATAAGACGGCTTTTAGACCGTTTTCAGAATTACGATTTGTAAGTATGGAGATTAGCAATCCTCTTCAGTTACTGGTCTTTGCACTAAAGTAAACAGGAAATCAAAATTACCTGCCTCCGTGGTCGAACGGTTACCATGCCGGACTGCCACGCAGAGGTCTCAGGTTCGATTCCCGGGCCGGGAGGAAATATTTGTGTGGCCTACATTTATTTCTCTCGTGAGTTCGGGTGTAATTGATGGTTGTCTATGTGTGTGTCCATGACACCCGCGACTCAGGGTTTCCCTAGTGTGGGGCTATGTTAAAAAAACCTTCAGTATTAGTATTTTAGATCGTCCCTATAAATATTATCCGCAAGTGTACAGTACACTGGGTGCCTTATTAAAACATAGTCGTTTCATAGCACATAATTGATATTGATCAGGTTTTGTACTATTGGCTTTTGTGCTGGGATATAAATTGTGTGAACACAATTTGTACTGAATCAATCTCGACTACGCACTAATTAATTATTTCGTGAGTAACGAGAAAGGTTATTACAAAGGTTATTGTACAATTGGTCGAAACAAGGATGGGCTTTTCGAGTAACGGAATAGGGCTTATTTATAACTGACTTTAAAAAGGAGGAAGTTCTCAATTCGTTCGCATTATTTTTGTGTATGTAACGCAATTACTCCGGCACTTGTGAAAATGTGTGGCAGTTACGAAAACTTAACAACTCGCAACATACTTAACTTAGAAATTACATTTATAATAAGCCCAGTGCTATGAATCAAGCCTATTGAGAAGCCACCGTTCTCCCACTGGGCTACTACCACTCTTTTAGTATTGTTATACCTAAGAAAGAAACCATTAAGTTAAACGAATCTTTGAACTCTAAATTTAATTTCACGTAAATTCTAAAAAGGGCAAACGCCCATGAGGCCATGTAAAAATACTCAATTTGTGAACGTATACAACGTACCTCTTAGTACAATATAACATCATTAATTCCGCGACTGGTGTTGAAAGCTCTAAAAAAAGAGGTCGCGAATCAACCACCCTTTATTTGTTTACCGTGAATCTCTCCTTCCCACGTAGCGCTTATTTTCGGCGCAAAAAGACAAGAGCCTCAAAATAGCAACATGACAAATTCTGATTTGTCACTTTCACACCAAATACGTCACTCCGTAAGTGGATGAAAATTGAAACAAATATAGCCTACGTAGCCGAAGTGCTTTGAGGCCTACGGAGCTACGAGGCTACGAAGCTACGGCAGGCGCAAATGAGCAGAGTAACAAATTGCTTTTGTCTAAATATTGCAATTATATCGTTTGGTGTACGCGAATAATTCTCAAATGCGCGGTGGAAATTATTTGGAATGGAAATTTAAATTACATAGACTACACACGTGTTGGCAGAATGTTGTGCAAAACAGTTTCCGCATATAAAAACGACCACCGTTTTGCCGCATGATCTCAACGCTGTCAACGCTTAGCTATTGGTTTTTTTATATGCGGTTGTATCAAGGTACGTACAATTAAAGCTGGACAAATTTCGTATAGTAGACAATGTACTGAACTATGGATTTGTAAATCGGACTTCAACACTACCCTACACTATACTGTATTATATTACATTATTTATTGTTTTTAGACTTTATAAATTCATTTTAATTTGTAGTATATTTTATATGTTTTTCATTTATATATTTGGATATGTTACGTTTTGTACATTCATTGCATATTTATCTCATAATTGATTCATTGAGTGTACACGCCACACAAACACTCTCGCTTCACAAGGATAGACACAGGCACACAATTATTCAGTTGTTTGGACTAGCTTTCCTTTTTAATTTTCCTAATCGTAAAATGTAGTTGTTTCACTAGTTTTACTAAATTAGTACAATAATTGTAACTCTTGTGAATGTAATCTGTTGTTGACCCACATTAATAAAATAAATATAAAAAATAAAAATAAATAAAAATCAATACAAACAACTCAAAACATCCAGACTTTGTGGTTGGATATACATTTGTACTACATGATACTATGAGCTTTACTCTCGCTGTGGGCCACAACATATATTTTACTTTGAAGAATATTCATAATTCATTTGTTTGTGAAAACACAGATTGTATGGAAGTTGACATGTATGAAATAAGTATAGTTTCACTGTGTCCGACCAAATTTGTTAAATATATATTGTACATTTACTGCATGCACTTCAACAGACTAAACTAGGTATCACCATGTTGTTTTATTAATAATAACACGTGGGTGTGCACATGTGGATTTAATAAGTCAGTCAGTAATTTTAACGTGGCGGTGATAGTTGTTTAGGCCAATTTTAATGATAACCTTAGAATAATAACGCACAGAAACTTAGTCCGCACACGCTAGGTGAGGCAAATTGAAGCGGCTCCCAATGGGCCTACACGAGCGGGCGGGCCTTCAGTGCTCAAGGTCAACTTGCACCGCGAACAGCTCAAGAATTTTAGCTAAAAATGACGAAATGTGCGGTAAATGAGTGTAAAAATACGTCAGACAAACATAAAATAGATACTAACATCACATTCCACAATGAAGTAACGCGTTTCAACTTGTATTTTTATATAAATATTCACTAAAACCGAAAATTAACCTACTACTAAAACTAGCCTACATGAATTCGATTTTTGCCTCACTTGTGACAGTTCTAGTTTCAGTCTGAAGAGTTATTCAACCTTATCCCTTCCTCTCCTTTCCATCAGCGGACCACCCGTGCCGGACTGCGTTACCACAGATGGACGGTCAGTTCAATACCGTCCCGCACTAAAAAGTTTGGCAATTCGTTTTTATGCCGAACCATCAAATTGTGGAACCAACTCCCGGCGCATGTATTCCCTCCCCTCTATAACATCGGGTCCTTCAAACGTAGTGTGAAGAAGCATTTGGCCAGACCGGCAAAATGATAGTGACGGAGTGAAGATATTTGTGTTTTCCATCCGTTACTCTCATCTCTGGACTGTATTCGCACTTTCCATCAGGCGCGGTGCAGTCATTTTGCCGAGTCACAATAAAAAAAAATAAAAAAAAAGTTCGTTTGATATGAAACTATCATTCTAGGCGTTATTATTCTAAGATATTTATTTTAAAAAATAACTAGATGTCATAATCTCAGTACAGAGTACTAATAAAACCGACCTCAAAAGTTAGTGAAATTAAATCTATTTGCCAAGTTTAATTGAAATCGGTTACCGGTGAGTGCGCGAAACCGGATTCATCCCCTAGTTTGCCACCCTTAAAGGTGGGATATTTTCTTTAAATTTAAATGGGACCATTGCCGAGGTACGCGCTTGCCAACAAAAAAGAATCATCAATCAATCAGCTTTTTTTTCTTAATGATTGGCTTGTGAGACTACTTAGTCTCAATTCTGCCAGTGTCCGTTTTCTAGTTTCATAAACGTTATGGAAGGTGTGTTAGAATTTTGTTCGGTGACTCAGAGGGAGAATCGAAGAGATTTTTACACACAATCAATCAATCAACAATTTGAAAACAAATATACAAATGTCAAATTGTTTTTTTTTTAATTCTTTGGGAAATTTTAAATGAAAAAGCTTGAAACCATACAGCCAAGTCTTGTTGACGTTTTTTTTTTGTTAATTTTAGATAAATATGCATACGCCAAGTCTAAAGTCCATTATTTATTTTATAGGCATTAAGCCTCGTCTTCGGTGTCATATCAGAGTTGGGTCAATTCAGGGCATAGAGTTGCAATTCCGAGTAAACAATGAAGCTGGGTATTTGTCGTTTAAAAATTAGTTTTGTTATTTGAACATTTTGAAATATGAAAATTTTATGTAAGTTTAAATTGTAAAACATTTAATTTAACATTTACGTTTAACCTTTAAACGTTTAGGCATCTCGTAAAACTTTAACTTTAATAAGAAAGTGTTCTTTAACGTCCAGCTGTAGCTTTCGTAATTCAAGTATCTTTGAAGATAAACATTCAACATAACACATAAACGAAAGCGTTTATTATTAAATAACTTTTCAAACAATGTGACAATGCAATTAACACGCGCGGCTTAACCAGCTTTGTCCCATTAACCCTTCGCTAACTTTACGGAGTTAAACAAGCGAAAAGTGGCATTTAACGTCTGCGATTGCCTTTTAGATTGCACACGAAAAAGGTTGTACTCGTGCAAATGACAGGTGGTATGCATGCCAGAGCGCTGGTAGCCCAGTGGGTCAGCGGTTGCTTCTCAACTGAGAGATGAACGGTTCGATTCCGTGTTATTTTCAACCGACTTCAAAAAAAGGAGGAGGTTTTCAATACGAGTGTATGGTTTTTTTTGTATGTATGTTACGCGATAACTCCGGTATTTGTGAACCGATTTTCATGATTCTTTTTTTGTTGGAAAGAGGGTACCTCCATAGTTGTACTATTTCATTTTGAAGAAAATCATCCATCTCTTAGGGTGGCTGATCACGCATGAACATTCATTTTTATAAATAGCGCCTAAATTTTACTTAAGTAGCAACATCTGCCACGGTTTGCTAGAAGACGTCGTTTCGAATCCGGCCGATTCGAAGGAATTTTTTCTGAGTATTCGATTTTTGTGTTAATAACAATAATATAAAACGTCAAAACTGCTTTTATATTGTTAACACAGATTCAAATTTGCTGTATAAAAAAATATCCATAAATGTTGTGTGCCCGTGCGTGCCTACAATTATTTATAAAGATTGCCGCGTTATCAATTTTGTGGCTTCATGTTCATTCTTATGAAATAATATATTAATATACATATCCGCCATATTATGTGAGACGTTAATATACTTGTATAGATATCTGCCGCGTTACACTCTATACATGAGAATTCTGAGTCATTTAAAAAGAATATTGTTTTGAAAATTTACCACAATTCTTTTGATTGAAAATAATTACCTTTTGAACCCGCGCAGTTTTTTTTATGCTACCAAGGGGCGGGACGAACAAGTCATCGGCCTGGTGTTAAGCGACACGCCTGTCCATAGCAGTTGCAGTGCCACTCAGAGCTTCAAGTCGCAAAGATCGCAGGGGCACTGCCACGGCGCCCGTCACTCTGAGACGCTGACAAGTCCCATGTGCCTGTAATTTCACCAGCATCCATACCCTTCAAAACCGGAACGCAGTAACGTTCATATTACTGCTTGGCGGCAGAAATAGTCAAAGAACAACGAACTCTTTTCTACTAACGAACTACTGCTTCTAATACACACTGAATAATGTATACATATAGATAATAATAATAACACATGGAAAACCTCGGCAGATTGCCCTATTAAGGAAGGAAAGACGACGTTTAATTTTAGTGTTTATTTACCTCAAAACATTTTTTAAAGAACGACTAATTGAATAAAAAACACAGTCGAGTAATACGAGATTACAACATCAGCCCGCTACACCTCCTCGTGTTTCTTTGAACTCAATCAAAGCGAAAAAATTGAATAAAGACATCAAAAGAAGAAAGTCCCATTGCCCAAATTCCAGTGACACGAATATTTCAACATAAAAAGACGGGCGCGTTGTAATTCCGCGAAACAATATATCGATAGGAATACGTAACGAGCAGTGATGGGGGCTGGCGCCGAAATAATCGAGTATTCTGGTAAGTCAGTATACGAATTATCATTTTTCTGTATTACCATGCTCCTCTCAGGAGGGAGTTCCTCATCCTCAGTAATTTTTCATGCGAATAATTCAATCGAAACAAAATGTATTTTAATAAAATTTCAATCACGTACTCACGTAATCAAATTACTATCAAATAACCCGCAGAAAATTTCAGAGTAACGATATACACTGAATTTGCTGCGATTTATTTTTTGATTCGAAACTGCGTTATTCGAGTTGGTGTTTAGTTATTTATGTAACTCACCTCCTTATTCTGTCTGTGAACAAATCTGAGGCGCCATTGCAATTTAGAAACTTCGAGCTTTCACTCAAACATTTTTATAAAAATATGTGCGTCTTTGATCTCCATCTGGCCTGATGGAAAGTGAATATGAGGTCAATGATGGAGCATGCACACCTAAATAATGCCAATTTACTCTGATCTTGAACATAATCAAGTTACAGAATTCAAGGAATAAGTCTGCAGGCAGGGAATTCAACCCCACAATAGCGATGGGACGAGTTATATTTTCTTCTACTCGAGTTAACTTGACTCGGTGTCTGACAGAGCAACCGCGAGCGGCGATTAGAACTCGAACCGACGATTCACCGAGTTGCGCACGATCGGGCAGCCGACCGCGACTCGAGCGTACTCCGAAAGTCGCCGAGCCGACCGAGTGAGAACGAACGTAACGAGTTAACTCGAGTACATAAAAAAGTATGTCGAGTTGACTCGTTGTGGGAGTAACTCGAGTTCAATAACTCGACTCGCCCATCGCTGCTCCATAGCCGTTCACTATATAAATATGGTATATAAATGTGCAATTCCTTTGCGTGATGTAGCCTGTACAATAGCGATAGTTTCGACTGCGTTTGCCAACAAAAAATTAAGTAAATTAAATGCCTTATTATTCGAGTAATATATTGGGAATTAAACACTGGATTGCGAACTTCACTAGTATCACCTGGAGCGCGGAGATTTCAAGAAATATGCTTTTGATTTAATAAAGAATTTCTCATAAAAGTAATGCGGAGAATGTTACTAAAAAATGCAGACTGAACTGAAAGATTCTACTGTATTGTTCGAAATAACATCTGGTTTAGAAATGACCCAAGTACTCCTGTCAGTAGCGCAGAGCGTTTATTTGGTAAAGAAAAACTGAGTTGGAGAAGGTTTCATGGTTTTAGGTCAGTTGTGGAACGATCTATATGAATTAAGAGGATTGTGAAACGCCAGCGAGCACGCAATAAGTATTATAGGAAATATTTCTATCTCGGCAACCCTTGGGCGTCGGCGTACAACACATATAAAAAGTGCACGCACATATTGCGGCGAGTGACATGGAAAACGTGTTTCGCATCGGTTCTTACGGACGCGTCTCGACACAGGTCGGCAAAGATTCAGTTTCGTGCGACTTGCGAAAATTGCAAAATACGATA
Source organism: Hyposmocoma kahamanoa (assembly GCF_003589595.1). Lineage (NCBI taxonomy): Eukaryota > Metazoa > Arthropoda > Insecta > Lepidoptera > Cosmopterigidae > Hyposmocoma > Hyposmocoma kahamanoa. Next base: position 3,068,744 of record NW_020653736.1, on the reverse strand, counting down.
AGTGACATTTCCTAATTGCAACTTTTTTATATAAAAAAGTTCGTGATCTTACATATATTCGCCAAGTTTTATTGAAATCGGTTACCGGAAAGTGCGCGAAACCGGATTCATCCCCTAGTTTGCCACCCTTACAGGTGGAATATTTTCTTCAAATTTAAATAGAGCCAATAATGAGATACCCTCTTTCCAACAAAAAAGAATCATCAAAATCCGTTCAGAAATACTTATCGCGAAGACTTACCGCGTAACATACATCCGAAAAAATGCAGTTGAATTGTGAGCCTCCTCCTTTTTTTGAAGTCGATTAAAAATAACTACATTTATATTGAATATTATGATGTTTATACTACCATAATATTTGTTATTATCATTGATACAAAGTACGAAAAAACACAAAGGAAAATTCCTTCAATCGAATGAACGTCTGTCTGGCTGAGTGACAAAACTTTCGTATGTTTTCACATGTGACAAACAAGTCGTTTTAAAATCCAATATCTACAGATGCGCAACAAACACAGAAAAATTGGCACGATCTGCTGGCTCGTAGCTGGCAGAGCAGTAGCCACGTAAAGACGACAGTCGCTAGTTCAAATCTAGTTGGATCGAAGGAGTTTTTCTTTGTGTTTGTTTGACCTTTGTGTTAATAAGAAAATAAGTTATTTCAAATCTACAGCCCCAAATACTTATAAAACGTAAGGCCCTTATAAATCCCCATTCATGTACTTATAAAAAAATTATAGCACACAAACAATTCATCATATCAACGGTATATTAAAACATCACCGAAATAGGTTAAGATTAAGTGGTACAAAAACAAAAACACCGAAATTCGCAGACAACCATTGAAATAATTATTTTCAAAAACAAAAAATATACAATACGCCCGCCATTATTATTTTCAACAAAAACTATTAATTTATCACTACGCTTATAGGTTTTCGACATAGTATCCGCACTAGTTATATTACTATAAACCTTACTGACTATATAATATAGTAATACCGACAGTACATAGTAGACAGACAATAAGTGGTTAAGTATACGTTATGCCATAAATTAATTTATGAGAATAACTGCTTCAATATGTGCCTTATAAAGACCTTTAATAGTTTACCAAATGAATTCAAATTACTACACGAACCTACGTTCAAATCACAATTGATAAAATGGCTTATGACACGTTGCTTCTGTAGTAATAAAGACTATTTAGAATTTACGAACACAAATTAATATTAATTTGAAATTCAATTAATTTTGGAGCTCTAAATATTTACTTCAATTAATATTTGCACACCTGCATGCTGGTTAAATACGTGATACCTATTTTTCTTTAAGATCTGTATAATTACTGTATTCTGGCAAATAAACTAAGAGCTACAATTTTTTTATAATACCAAGTGACGGAACGAACAAGTCGTGCACCTGATGGTAAGTGGCACGCCTGTCCATAACAGTTGCCTTGCCACTCAGAGCTTTAAATCTCAAAGATCTAAGAGGCACTGCCACTGCCCCCGTCACCCGGAGACATTAGTTGACAAGTCCTATTTGCCTGTAATTTCACTAGCACCCTTACTCTTCACAACCGAAACGCAGTATGGTCAATTACTACTTGGCGGCAGAAATAGCTATGGTGTCAGTACTTCGCTGGACGAAATCTTTTACAAGGAAATCTATTGTGCAGATAAAATAAGTGGCTCTATATATCAAAGCCAGTAAGCAGCATGTATTAAACTATCGTGTAGTCTAGACTGGAATTACACATAGAAAATAAAAGCAACGATATTAAACATATCTATTACCACACGGAGCAGAAAATAGCGCAAGATCGGTTGCCACAGCAACGAGACAGCCACGTCTGTCGTTTACCTCCCTTACAGTCGGGGAGATTTTATTGGAAAAATACTTGGGAAGCTTTGTGAGGATCAACGGAAAATAAGTGAACATCTGTGATCACGCAGCATCCTAAACAAGTTGTGTCATAAAATAACATTAAAAGAGATTCAGTGCACGGGTGTAGCCGGGGTTAAATCACAGAAATGTTGTTGTTACCTCGGAAGAGCCATTGAGAAAGAACTACCAAACTGCTAAACTCTACCGCTAGAGGCCCTGCCTACGGTTCCCTCAAGACAGCTGCGAAAGTTCTAGAAGTTAAGTAGTTTTGTAGCAATGGTTAAATTTACAAACTTCAAAAACTTGCATTGGACTTTAAACCTGACTTCGTAAAATAATTTCACTTTATAAATTTCGTAGTACAAGGGAGTGTAAAGTTTGGTACAGTATTCCTCGGCTTGCTGGTACTGCCTTACGACATCCAGAATTTAAAAGTCCATATTGGTATATTAATTTCAAGTCTCGCTGGGCGACAATTTACAAAAAGAGTTCACCGCAGGTGTCCTTGCGAGATATGTATTTCAAATACTAGCGAGAATAATTACAGTAACTTGATACTCCTTAATACTAAATACTTCAGATTATACCAAGATCATAATTCACAGTTTTTATAATTATGAAGTAACGAGAGCCAAATCGTTGACCTGGTGGTAACCACAAACACCTTCCCATTACAGTTGCAGTGTCACTGAGAGCCTTAACTCGCCTCCGTGGCCGAACGGTTACCATGCTGGACTGCCACGCAGAGGTCCCGGGTTCGATTCCCGGACCGGGGGAAATATATAATAGCCTACATTTATTCCTCTCGTGAGTTTGGGTGTAATTTGTGGTTGTCTATCTGTGTGTCCATGGCATTCGCGATACAGAGTCTACCTAGTGCGGGGTGGCCCGTGTGAAAGTGCTTGAATCGACTTCGCACTCTGGTAGCGATTGTGGTGCCCACTGGTTGTGATTGGTAGTGAATGGACTGTTCCATGCAGCAATTGTTGTCGTGCCTCTTGTGCTCTAACACACCTGTACGAGAGAAGATCTCTACGCGGCCATGGATAACGCAGTGAGGGTAACATACCATTTTAACCATACAGTCGTAAAAAGAAAGAAGCATCAAGACGATACGAAAAATAATAAGAAGAATTGCATAGGTCTTGGCACTGCCAACGTCTCCATCACCCTGAGACATAAGTTGACTAGTCCTATGTGCTTGCATTGTCACCAGCACCCTTGCCCTTCAAAACCGAAACGCAGTAATGTTCAGAAATAGGTTTGCTAGCAATACTTCCTTGGACGAACTATTTCGCAAGGTGCGCCATTGTTACAAATATATTAATTAGTGTTGTTTCAATGTTTTTATAAAAATGTATTTGTGTTTTCTATTCTGACCTATACTGACAATGCTCAAGTCAGGACTTGAGCAGACTTGAGTAAGATTTCAAGCACTGGAAATACGACCCTAATGGCAAGGACTTGAGTATGATTTTCTGTGCTCACTGCAATACTCAAGTCCTGACTCAAGCATTGAGTACAGTTCTGGAATACGCCCCTTAGTTTCTGTTAGCATAAAATGTTGCAAGTTCTTCCCAAAGCTTGACTACATTTTACTTTAAATATAAAATTAATAATAACTGCAATAAAAATTCATGGGTGTACTCCCATTTGATCCCCTAAAATAGATCCGCTGGTATTTACCAGCATGTATTTGTATACATATATATCAAAGCGACACTATTAATGACCTGTTACAAAAAAAATATTGTGATAATTATAAAATATGAAACTATCAAACTGTTATAGTCAAGTTCATAATTTTAATACTTATTGTTTTACTCATACTACTGATTTTAACTTCATGGTTGTCACGTACACCGCTAGAGGCCGCGAGTTGTTCCTTCCGGAACTTTGATCACATTCTTCTAATCATCACCATAATTAAATAGCTATAATATTCAATTATAGCTAATTAGGCGAGTCGGATCGTACTTCCCAGGGAGGTCAGCGTAGTGAACGAGCTGTAGCTAAAAACATTTTCAAAAGTAAAATTTTACCTATGGAATAAATGATTGACTTTGACTATTCAATACTGATAATGTGTAATAATATATATAAATACTGTAGTTATACATTGTAATTAGAAGTACTTGTATTGAAAGCTATTTCAAAGACATTTTCGTGTTATGGTTACCAATTACGCCGCCAGGTGTCACTGATGAAAAATAATTATGTCGAGATTTTAGGCATGGAACTAAAAAGGTGTTTAGTCATGCTGTTTTCTGTTGAAAAAGAAACAGATTCCAAGTACCTGCATTTGTGTGTTTTCCAGCGCATTTCCCCTGCATTTTAATACCTACGCTTTTTAATAAAACGGTAGGTTGCCAAGTCACACAAACTATAATCAGTTAAATAATCCCCTAATCACGTAAATCCACCTACTATAAAATCATCGGTTATACCTCTCATCTATCCGCGCATACAATTACCGCCTCTACCGCTGCCTCTCCGGTTGCCATTTTCTTGTTATCAATTATACGCAAATGGAATCGACAACGGATTACTCTATAAATTGTAATTTAAATTAAATTCTAGTATTACATTAAAAAATAGCTAGCGCTAATATTTCCATTTACCTTTTACTTTCGAAGTTCACGCCAAGGGTATCAGTTGCCACATTTAACGTCTGTACAGAGTCAGTAGACACTTTTCATCGTGAAAATGCGTATAATTAACTTTTATTTTCATTCACCTTTTGAATTCGGCGTTCGCTTGAACGGCGTCAGGTTGTCACATCGGCGTCTTTTCAGAAGCACTTCTATTTTTAATCGTGAAAATATTTATTGAATCGTGTCATAAACATTATGTCACGAGTTATCTTTTGCCTCGTGGCAACCTTTATAACGCGCGTTCATGTTAATTTTACATTGTTCGAAAATATATTTCTGCTCTATAAATATATTTGTCATACATGGTGTAGAGAAAACCGGTAGAGAAAACGCTCCAACCACATCAGCCTGCGGTCGTATATAAAACCACAAACAAGAATAACAAAAAAAGTGTTCGCGAAAAATTGTCTACATCAGCAAATAAGAACCAAAGTTATATCAACACGATCACCAACTGAAGTATGGTCAACATTTTGTTGCACTTGGATATTTTTACGACCAGTACTCTGCTTCAGTCACGTGTCACTTTGTAGGGATCTAAGTGATGGTTTAGGTAAAATGAAAAACATACAAAGTTACAAAACAATATTAAAAAAGGAAAACAACAAAAAAATATGGAATTTATAAATAGCCATTTGTCAGATTGCCTTGTTGTTAAAATACCATAACATGTGCTCAAAAAAATAGAAAATTCAAAACGCTTTTAAAGAGAACACTTGAGAGTCAAGAAATGTGCCCATGTGTATACATAGTACTTCATAGTCTACTTTTTAGCCTACTTCAAAAAAAGGAAAAGGTTCTCAATCCGACTGTATTTGTTTGTGTGTATGTTATGCGATAACTCCGACATTTCTGGATAGATTTGAATAATTGATCCCACTCAAATTCGAAGTGAATGGGTGATCCCATTCAAATTTGAAGAAAGTATTCCACCTCTAAGGGTGGCAAATTAGGGGATGAATCCCCTAATTTGCTTTTCACTCTTGGATTTCACCCACTTTCCATTAACCGATTTCAATAAAATTTGGCAAGTAGATACAATTCCACAAACATTTGAGGTCTTCTTTTTTTAAATTATTTGCGCACTGCTTTTTGCACTATTTATAATTAGCATTTACTGAAGTCCTAGGGCCCCATGTTATTTCGTGCAATGTTATATAAACGTTACGAACGCAATTTCGACTGTGGAAAAATGGATACAAATGGTGCGCAACAGTCTGGTGAATTTATCTTAACACTCTGACACAATTTCAGTCCCGGTGCCACACTTTTATTTTGTACGAAAATTGATTATGGCATTTACTCCAGAACACAGTACATTATCGTAATATTAAGTTTTATACTATATTATTAATATTCCATTGTTTTTTGGGAAATTACATTGTTTGTTATAATTATTATACAAAGGTCTGCAAAAGTACCTGGCTGAGCGTAGAAAAACTTTCAGAGATTTCTCACAGTTGGTGCTACGGTAAAAAAGATCTGCAACAAGCGCACAGAAAGGTTCATAAGGTCTGCTGGTTCGCTCCGTAACTCAGATGGGAGAGCGTCAGCTATTTATAATTTGTGTAACGTGCATGGTAAATATTAATAATGGTAAATATCTCGAGCGCGCCCAGTAGTACTACAGATCTTGGTGTCTGGGTTAACGAAGCATGGGATCAGTCCAGGTGATAAAAACCCGCCCGAGCGTCTTTCATGAAAATGAAAAGAGTGTTGTGCTGCTGAAAACTTTGCATACAACTTATTGGCATCCTCACTGTTATATCTGGCCAATCGTTATGTGCGGCAGCGAGGCATGGACCATCAAAGAAGAAACCAGATGGCGTCTCGATGCATTCGAGATGTGGTGCTACCGCCGCATGCTTCGTGTCAGCTCGATGCAGAAAGTTAAGAACCAGACCGTACTCCTGCGCTAGCAAGAGGGAAGAGACGTAAAAAGGGAGTAGATTTCGTTTGGCTTGGACAGGGACAAATTTGCCACATTAACGGCCAACCTCCAGTAGTGGAAAGGCACGTTAAGAAGAAGAAAGACGTTATTATCAAGAACAAAAGCGATTCAGATATCTTTCACGAGACCTCAGATCCGGATTAAATGAGCTTGAATGCTATGCCAAAAATAAATATCATAGCTTAGATTTAATATCAGGGTACGCACCCGCGGAAGTCATTACAGAACTCCTTAAGATCGCATTACTTTTTTACGACGCTATGTCACGGTAATGAAGTAACTTGAAACTCGGTATAATCAGAAACGTGCCTTGTATTTATTCCTCTCAACTTTTTAAGAGAACTAAATGCATTCTATCGCAAAAGCTTACTGAATTCTGATGGATTTTAATTTCAATATGGCTATCAAGCTTTTATCGAATTTAGTGAATTGCATTAACTGGTTCACAACTATACACATTTAATGGTACACTAGTACAATATCGAAAATAATTCAGTTTTTCAAAGGCCTGGCCGGTTGTTATACCTTTTTATTTTAGGTCTCATTTCAAACTAAATAATTGGTCGAATGCAAATTTTTTCCTTCATTTGTTTTAGTATATTTTTACGAATGATTCGAGGTTAATTTGGAGTTATTGTAAATCGTAAAAGTTTATTTATTTACATTAAATTTGATTTAATTAATGTTAAACTGCAGTGTTTTGTACTAGACATCGACATATAGACATATAAGACACTTTATTGAATTTCCATTCATACATAAAAGGAAAGCAGAGCTTTTAAATAATTGCGTAATGAAGTGTGGAATTTCATTTTAGCAATATTTATCTGATTTCTTTTATTTGAAAATAATCATAACAGCGTTGTATTAAAATTATGTTATTATAAAATAAGCAAAATGAGAATGATTTTGTTTCATTTTGATTGTTTTCAATAAAAGTTTTTAAGTTAGCCAAAATTCCATAATGTCTGAACATCCGTCTATATAATCAGTGTGTCCTGCCTACGATGACTTACGGTGCCGAGACATGGGCGCTCACGCAGGAGGCTGTGTATAGGATGGGAGTTGCACAGAAAGCCAAGCAGCGTGTCATGCTCGGCTTGTAAACCGTGCTCAGGTTTATAGGCTCGTTCTAAATGTCCAGATTCGAAATCGTACAAAGGTAAAGAACGTGGGGAATCACGAAGCTAAAGTGAAGCTGGGCAGTGCATATGATACGGAGACAAGATGACATATGGAGTAAGGTCATAACTGAGTGGCATCCAAGGACTGGATATAGGAACATCGGGCGTCTAGCGGCGAGATGGGCGGACGACATCGCAAGTATTGCGGAGCGAACCCAGATGAGATTTGCACGGGACCGCGGAGAGTGGCACAGAAACTTGGAAGCCAATACCCAGTAATGGGTGAAGTCAGGCGGTATATGATGAAGGCTGTACCAAGTCGATGTTAAAAGATATTTATTAATTTAAATATACAACGTTAAACCTGGCTCGTATTGTCACTTTGTTTTTGTTCCGCTAATTGTATCCGATGTATTTTTGTAGAATTTTGTGAACCTGACTTACTTTCAGCGAATCGCACAATTTGCGTATGAAACTTTTAAAGTGTGTGACAACAAACTTTCTGCAAATCGAATACCGTGCCAGCATTCTACGTTTAAACAGAAGGAAATAACCAACTTACAACAACCCCATCGACTCTACACGGAAGTCTTCTTGCGGAGTCGTGTTTAAATGTACACAATTATTCGTAGTATTTATGCATAATTCCGATCACCATAAGGTCAATTCAAGATTTTTTATGATCCTGTGGACAGTGACTTGTGCAGGACGTGCCACGCCATCGCTTCGCCGACGCGTCTTTATGATGCTCTGACGCTATACTACGAAAGTCACAACTGGTTTATCACAAGTTAATTTATCATTCTGACTATATGCATATATGCATATATGTTTTGTAAAACATCATGGAACTAATATGTTTTTTATGTTTATAATACAATTTTGGGAGGTTGTTAGCATTTCACAAATTACCCTGTATAAATCCACTGGCTGAATGTTCAAACATATCACAGGGAAATTTTACCAAATCGAATGTGTTGGCCGAATAATTTTGTGGAACACGCCTAATCAAAATCGAAACTTTAAACTGATAAATCTAAAATTATTTCGTCTTCTCCAGTCTTTCTACTAGCTTCTTTCTCGCGAGGATCTTCTTCTGCCTCTCATCTATTTCTGGCGGGGCTTCGGTGCAGACTTCAACTTCACGTGTCTCCTCGACCTTGCGATTCTGCCTCTCGCAGTAAGGAACTTCCTCTGTGACCACCGTGCAAATCATCTTCGGCGGCGGGTTCGGATCCACCTGGTCAACAAACATGAACAACAACTGGTATACAACGTGCCAAACAAACAATACCAGTTACTTGATATCAAACTCGGGAATTCCCTGTAGTATGAGCACCAGAGCAACGGTTTTCACTCCGAGGCACTATCCAATACACGCAGACTAGAACTGAGAATTAGAATTTACAAAAGTTCATTTCCTAAACTGGACCTACCGTGAATCGAATCCGGGACCTCTTCATCCAGTGTCCAATATAAACTGTTGAGTCACAGAGTCCGTCAAGGCGCATTTATTCGATACGAATTTTATCGTGCACACTCTGCGCGGTCGCCGAGTCAGGGAAAAATGTGCTCTGTTATTTAGCCTTTACGTTTTAATTTTAATGAGCGCACGCGGGCGAGGCTGGCTGTTGACCGCGCGGTTGTATTATTAAGAGGAATTTAAATGTTGTTGCCTAGCAAATAGAATTCAGATTCGCCACTAATGTACACGAAAGCATGGTAACTGGGCGGTCGCCGTGTGACGACCGCACGAAAATTTTCTCCTCGTGTAACTAACTGGGTGTTTAAACACCTAAATACTACGTGGAAACTAACATTGTGGTCATGTGGTAGATGCTTAAGCCCTGGATAAGCTCGCTCCATTTGACTTCAACTTGACTTAATAGTCTATTTCATTCATTAAATGAGCGAGGTGCATCGTGCATGTTATATTTTGTTAGCTAAGGACCTCTCTCTACGTTTTTCTCCCGTATCTCTTTCAGCGCCCGTGCAACAAACAAATTCCCGTTGAATATTGAAAATACTAACTGAACAAGAATAATAATAATTAAATATTTGAAGTCATGTAGAAGTCTTTTTACGAATTAGATGGTTAAACTTGTTGAATAATATTTCTAGTGGAATACATTTTAAATTTTGTATTAATAATAATGGAAATTAATAATGATTTGCTTTTACACTACACACACTTATCACATATAACTATATATATTGCGAGAATTGTGTAAGTATCTACGTAGTATTTTATTACATTTCGCCACATACATACACGCCCGTCACCCACTCGCTAGGGTCCATTGAAAAGCAGCGTCATAGCCCGTTCTCGGCTGTGGCTTCGGCTGAATGAGATCCGTTTGCATACGCCACAGCCGCACACATGTCAGTGCAGTATTAAGTTAAATAGTAAAATTTGTTTAGTTTAAATGTTAGCTATGCTGTTTATTGTGTCTTTTTTGTTTTTCTTTGTATTACTTTTTCGGGCTTTTTCTGAAGTGAAGGAGGCACTATGGAAACGAGACAGAATTTTTTTATGTAGACTGTAGTTCTTGGAAACACACAGCTTTGTTGGTGACGTTCTCGTAAATATGCTGCTGCCTGCAATAACTTACATTACTCAACCAAAAACTGACGCAACCACATCTTACCTCATTGGCATAATCTCGCCAATTCTTCCTCTTACTCGTTTTATAGTACCATTCTACATAGTAATACATAGCTGTTCCCAAAGTGACAGGCAGCAACCACCTCGGAAAAGTATCCAAGAACCGCGGTATAAAGTTCCAAAGGCCTTCGAGCGCTGGTCGACCAAACGCCTTTTGCTCATAGGGTGAAAGCTTGTAGTACTTCACGCCACGAACGCAAGCTAACTCGCCAAAATGTTTGCCCATTTTCGTTTCTTTTAACAGGAAGATATTGAAAATCAATTAAAGATAAAAATTTTCTATTGTTCAACTATCAAGTAATGTTATGTCAAATGTCAAATTGAGTGAATAAAGAAAGAATTTAAATTCGTAGCAACCAGCCACACAACTTGTTATTCCGCGCACAACATACATAGTGTACAGTGCTTCTATTTTCAGAATTTCCCTCGGCAATCATCGGATTCCCGAATGCACACGAATATTAATTTCCATGAACATTAATTATTACATTTAAAATCTATAAAAATTTTAATTAAGAACAACGAACTTTATTATCGTTTTGTTTTGATTACCGTGTGAACTATATAGAGCTGTAAAACTATATCCGTATTTTTAACAACATGTACTCCTTGTCAATACGCAAGTTAACAAAAATGTACAGCAAATAAAGTGTGCTTCTTTTGTATAACTAAAAATTAATATTTTTCCGGTTATTAATCATTGATTAACTGCCTCCGTGGCCGAACAATTACCACGCTGAACTGCCACGCAAAGACCCCGGTTTCGATTCCCGAGCCGGGAGAAAAATTTGTACGGCCTACATTTATTTCTCTCACGAGTGAGTGTAATTTGTGGTTGTCGATGCGTATGTCCATGGCACCAGGGACATAGGGTTTCCCTAGGGGGCTATGAGTGTCTGCGATATTATTATTATTAATTCATTTTCCGTTGTCATGCCTGTGACTTTAGCGGCTTTCCTACCATTGTGTAATTAATAAAAAATGTAATAGCAACTCTATATACTTCCAAGTCGACTGAAAGCGTCCGGTCTGAATAAAACTCGACAAAAGCCGAAACACGAAATTTGCCGAGGGACATTGACAAAATAGAAGCACAGTATGTTGTGCGGGAAGTTATTTCACATTCGCTGGCAGCTGATTTGTTACCACACTATACTATACTATACTACTTTTTTTTTTGCAACTTTCATTATCTCTCATTTAATGAAATGAAATGAAATGTAATAGTTTAAACAATATTTTTATACGGAAGAAGGTGGCACACTTGGTGTTTAAAAAAAGACCAAAATTAGTAGTATACTTCATGTAAGGTAAAGACGCCACAGGAAGTATGTAACACGTGTTGCACGTCAATGTCCCAGAAATTGAAATTGCGATATCTTCCAAAGTCGAGCGATGTTTTGCAAGTTTGGTCAACATGTTGCACGTCACGACATCAAGCAGCAAATATGTGAATACCATGCTTAAAAACAACATTAGTACGTCAGAATGTTCCGACTACATGACGTTATATTATGGCCGACAATAAACCGGTCGTAAACATCAGAGGTCACACGATAGTAAAGTATACATATCAGTTTAATATTGTCCATTTAGAATTACTGTGCGTCCTCAACTAGGCGACGAGAGACGACCCGCCACTTTGAGGAGATCCCAGCTCAATAGTTTGATTAGGCGCACTGCAACTCAGACGGAGCGATAGCAATGAATTGATCATTAATCTGTCAGTGTCGTAAGACGGTTGGAAGTCTGAGTACGCATTTATAGTTAGTAAACGTAATGCCTGTGAATGGAATAAATATCTTTAATAAACATGATATCGTCAATAAACTAACAGTAAATCCGAAATGAAAGTATTTACGGGAGTATCTCTAACAAAGTGTTGGTTGTGTAGCAGGGTGGTTTGCACTAACATTAGACATAAATAGTTGATGACTTTACCATCTCAGTTATCCATGGCCATGGGAATTAACCCCCTTGATAAGAAATTTAAAATATATAGAAGATTTTGCCATTTCCTAAATAATCACTCTTTATAAGATACGAGTTTGAGAAAGTAAGGCGACTGAATAATATGGAGAATAAATTTTATTCTACAACCTAAATTTACGTATTCTGGAACTAGTAAAGGCTAGCCTTTGGCCAAACTCTCATCCGATGGCGAATGTTCATTATTTAACAAAAAATTCGATCATATTTTAGCTGGAGAACGCTACTCGTGACAACAAACAACTTTGTCATAAAAAACTTTCGTTGAACAGAAGTGTACGATCCATCAATCAACCACGAGTAAATTTATTGAATCGTATATTTGTGGGAAGAAAACCGAATATTCATTCGTTTATTTTAAATATTGTTTAGTTGTAACGAACACGATCACCGGCCGAAAAATGGTCGCACTTTCTCTTTATGCTCTTTGTTATAATAGTAATCTGTTGTCGGCGGTGTTGAAGACTACGGAAACCACGAAACCGACAGTCCGGTGATACTAAGACTCAGTTTGGCCACGACAGATGTCATCATAAAATAACGGAAATAGAACAGTTTTTCGATAGCTATCTTATTGTTCATACTAGCACGTACTTGTCTACAGCAATACGTGAACGTGTCTGCAGCCAACGGAGCCCACACACGTTCAGAACAGTGGTGTGAGGGGGTGTAGATGGGGCCGTGGCTTCGGGCGGCGGCAAGCCCTAACTAGTGAAAATTATTTTTTTTAACATGAAATTAGAAAATATTGATATTGATTTTGCGCAGGTGAAAACTATAAAAATACCGTATTGCTCATTTGTCCGCAGCACTTTAGTGTGACAGCCAAATTTGAAATCCACGTTAACAACATAATAACATTTATATCTCGCGACTTGAAAATATACATCAAAAGCTTTTTTTTAATATATTTTAAATGGCGGGACGAACAAGTCGTGCGCGTGATGGTAAGCCTGTCCGTAACAGTTGCAGTGCCACTCAGAGCTTTAAGTCGCAAAGATCTGAAGGGCGCTGCCACTGTGCCCGTCTCCCTGAGACATAAATTGACAAGTCCCATGTGCCTGTAACACATTAACTGTGACGTTAATGCTTGACGGCAGAAATAGGTAAGATGGCAGTACTTGCCCTGGACGAACTCTTTAACAAGGAGCTCTACTGCTAGTAAAATAAGTTTATTCATTTTCAGTGCTATCGTACAGGGACTGTTACAATTCTGCCAATAATTTCAATCTCTGTAAGAAGCATCATCTCTTACTTAAATGCGTCGTGATATTAGTGACCTAATGTTTTTAATAAACATAGCAACAGGAGCAATTGATTGTCCGGAACTATTATTACAAATATCACTTAGTGTTTCCTCTAAATCTTTGAGTTCTACCCCCGGGCCGTACTAAATATAGGCAAAATGAGTTTATGTTGCGTGCGAGCAATAATTTTAACATTCTATGTATACTTCCTTTGATTTGGACCTTTTAAATACAATTATGATTTCGGTGAGGAGAGCACTGAGTGGCCATTTCTTTGACACATAGTGACGCATACAACTGCGGTTGTACTTTTATGTTTTATGCCATAGGTTAGTTAAATTGTGCATCCTTGAAGGTGTTGTAAACCGCCAACGTTGAGTAATAATAATAGATTTCTCGGTCCTATAAATTTATTGTATACGATAAAGATGAAAGAAATGGTATGAAAAACAGGTACAATATTAAAAAGACACTCTCCCATTGTGAGACAGTAGACATACTCCGAAAGACACATGATAAAATGGAGACTGGTCAACGGATCAAAATTAGCGTTGAAGACGAGCAGGAGTGTTCGCTTCAAAGATTAAGCAGAGAGAAGACGAAACGAAACAAAGTGAGAATGACGAGGCAAAGGATTTAAGAACGATTCAACATTTGAAAATAAGTGGCCAGGAACCAGAGAAAAGGTGATAAAAAGGTGGGATGACGATGGAGGAGGTCGCATCGTCACATCCTTACTTGAAGATCTGTGATTGGCTCTCAGTTGTTACTATTATTATGCAAGTTCGTTTTAAGCTGTTGGTCTTTCTTTATGATAAATAAATAAATATTCGATTATTTGAGAAACCGATATCCTGAACAACACAAAGGTTGTGTTTTTGTGTTACCGCTGGGTAACACAACAACACAATCGACCCGAGCCTGCCCGAACAAAATACTTTCGTAATCGTGAAAATAAAGAGGACAACAAATTTGGCCCCGGGCGGCAGAAGTCAACGTTTCGCCACTGGTTTCGACGTGGTAACGAAAGAGTTGTTGATGTTGAATGAAAAATCGGTTTTCGACATTGCGTAAGTTTAACAATGAAAAACTTTTAATTGCAGAGTATGTACCAAGTTCGATCCTTATGTAGAGGATGAAAAAAATAAAGGTAAATACGGAATAATATAGTCTTTATTAATTTACTAAAACTTGTGAAGAATAAAAATTCTATTTTTCTTTTTCATAACACCGCACATCCAACTTATCTTTTGTATTCTGTATTGTTGTAACCCTTGACGGTTGTATCCACGTATTACCACTATTGTAACACTGTGATAATATTTACCATACTCTTTTTCAAGATTTGTCTAGATATAACCATAGTTTAGGATTGCCGATAAAATATGGTACCAAAAGCAGAAAAGTGAGGCCGTGCCAGAAACCCTGAACCACAACCGACTGATCTAGGCAAGCCCTTAATATTGTGACCGTCTCTTGGACAACAAACTTGAAGTAGCAGCAGCAGAGCTCCTTGTGAAAGAGTTCGTCCAGGGTCGTATGTCGTACTGCCACCTAAGCAGAATACTGCTTGACGTTAGTCAGCATTACTGTGTTCCGGTTTTGAAGGGTAAGGGTGCTGGTGAAATTACAGGCACATTATCAACTTATGCCTCAGGGTGACTGGCGTAGTGGCAGTGCCCCTCAGACCTTTGCAATTTAAAGCTCTGAGGGGCATTGCAACTGTTATGGACAGGCGTGTAGCTTACCCTCAGGCGCACGACTTGTTCTACCGTCACTTGATATTATAAAAGAAAACACAAAAATGATATCAACTGGTTTTTACTGTAGGTCATTTCACTGTGTTAAAAAACAGTTCATAATGGATAATGCAAAAATGTGGAAAACAAAACCAAAATCAAAACCTCTAAAACCGTGCTGTTAAAATAACAGGAATTCCATTTTAAACACGAGAAACATTCTGTAATATAAATAATTGTATAAGGAATTGTGAATAAAAATTATTTCTACTCACCTAAAATAAAATCAACATTTTTGTTACAATCGCTTCATCGGAAAGTCAAGCAAATTCGTGAACTGCGAAAAACAAATTGAGCGCCTGATTAAATCAACCAGCAATTTTTTGGTATACGCTTGTTGCTATTAAGGCAGTAATAAGTAGCAAGCATTATAAAGTATAAACAATAATTGTGCATTAGTAAAATAACGTAAATAAATAAAGCGTATGCAATGTAATTTTGATAAAACACAAACACACGTAAGTATATAAACGTAGGTATATATGTATATTTATTTATCAAAACATTTTTACGAGTATATAAAAAATTAGAGATTATTAAATCTAAAAATGTAACAAACGTTTCAAATTCCGTCACGTAATCGCCTTTTTACTTTTACTAATTCCTTTCAAGTAAATATGAAAAATACCTAGAACAGATTTTTCCATGTTTATGAATTGAATGTTTCTGAGAAAATGCAATCAACTTATGAATAAATCTTCCAAGGCAATTTAAGAAAAATATGTCTGAAATAACGTTCTAGGCGTAGCTGTAGGTCGGTACTTTGACTGCCTGTGAAAGATGTGACGATCAACGAATATATAGTTTGAAAACGTGCCGTGCGAAAATGTGCACACATTTATTCAAAATCTTTTACCTTACGAAGCGTTAGATTAGTGTGGTGGTTATGGATTAAAAACTTTTTTCTACTAATGCATGAAATGACTCTTGTCTAAGTAACTTTTCACTTACTAAATATTTTGTATTAATATTATTTTTGTTAATTAACCGAATTCAATAAACGAGGAGATTAGCAATTGACAAACAGAAATATGCACCTATATTGTCCAATTACAAGAGTAAAAAGAAACAATAGAAACTTACATACACTAAAACTTCCCGCAACTACTCTCAGTCTGTACAGATCCAACCCATACTCAATGGTAATTCAAATTTTTAATATCATACCAAATTAAATAGAAAAACAAGAAAAATTATCAACATCATTGCCCATCTAAAAAGTACCTTATCAATAACGCGTTTTATAAATTCGTCTAATTCATAAAATGCGTTATTGAAATAAATGCAATATTTAATAAAAGTTAAGTGCCATTTTCCTCGTCCTTAAATAGATTAGCTCTTCAATAATAAATAAATATATTTAATTTAACGTTATAAGGAAATAGGAATAATTATCAGTAATTTGTGGTGATATTTATATTTGTAATAAATATTTTTGTAGTGCTCTCCTAAATTGCAGCGTCTTACATATGTGACAAATGTATTATATTTTACAACATCTTAGTGTGAAACCATGTGGAAAGCATCAAACGATATGAATATGAATTCCTCCTTGCTTTCTCTTTGTGTCTATGTTACACAATTACTATGACATTTGTGAACCATTTTCCGTGATTCTTTTTTGTGAAGCTTAAAAGAAATTATTGCGTCGCTAAGTCTGGCAAAGTAGGGGATGAATCTAGTTTATTGAATGTAGCCCACTTTCCTTTAACCGATTACAATAAAACTTGTCAAATAGGTGTAATTACAATGAAAATAAAACACAGCAAAAACGGATAACTACACTTTTGAGGTCGGTTTATTTACATAAAAGAACCACGCAATATTTCAAACAAATATGATCCATAATCCAACACACAGTTGTGGAATATGTTATGTCGTTAAAATCAGAAACAAAGATTTGTAACAAACACATTTACAACAAATTATAACAAACTAGTGGAGTAATTCCATAACAATGATTTTATATTGAAGTACTACTGTAGTTTGAAACTAGTGTACACTTGCTCTAATTATCTATTATGTAGAGTGGTATGGAAAGCCTTTTATCGCAAAATCACTTTTCTGCGCGTAATGTTGAAATGATCTGTTACATTCCATCACTAGTTCTTTTCGTTCATCTCCTCAGCTACAGCTAGTGATATGGATAGTGGTGGTGATGATATTTTACTTTACTACAGTGTAATCAATAACTCATTACCACATCAAAGTAAAGACGACTGTACATGTAACAGCCGTATTAAGTAATAACGAGCGCGTTGCTACGTTTACGGCAGTTTTACGGCTACCGACAGACCTGAAATGATTAGCTCTTAAATCTATACGAATGGAGCTGACATACTGCTCGCTAGTGGTAGCTTATTTTAGGTAGTGTTAGTTATTTTTTCATTTAATGGAATGGATTGAATGGTTTCTCCTGTGTTTCCCGACTTTAAAAAGAAGAAGGTTTTCAATTCAAGACTTTATTTTTTGTGTGTTAGTTACGCGATTACCCCGATATTTGTGATCTGATTTTGATAATTCTTATTTGTTGAAAAGGGATACTAAGGATGGAAAATTAAGGGATGAATATTGAAGTTTTCCAACTTTCCGTTATACGATGTTAATAGATGTAATTCCATTGAAGATACAATGTTACCTAGAGCTGGTCTCGTGTGAACAGCCGCTACCTTGTGTTTCGGCTCACAGTCTTCGTTTTGATAAATACTGCCATATGCATTTCAGTTATCATTGAGAAGACCACGGTTACAAACACAGCAAACGTAACTGACTTTTAAAATCTACGATCTCTAAAAACTCAATAAAGTCTCCTTCTATCTTCCTACTACTCGTCGAGGTGACTCCAACGAATACAAAGTCGTGGATTTACCTTTGATAAAGGTTAGTTTCTGTGTCCACCTTATTGTTCCGACAGCAGACGCTAATCTCCATCTATAAACCAACTGCTCATCAAGACCAATTCAGTGAGCCCAAATACGATAGTTCTGCTGTAAATAGTAAAGAAATTAGGTAGTCTGACGTAATCAAATAATGTAATCATCGACACAATATCTTCTCGTGTTATAACGACTAACATTGTTCTTAAAAGATGCCATGGTTTTGATACGGATACTATGGAACATCTACCAATATTGATATTAATTAGAAACCAAATCTATCAATACCTACCTAACCCCAATCCCCAGTCTGAGTTTGACGTAACTGCGACAAGCAAGGCTCTTGTTCTTGCTCAAATCTTGCAAGGTCTTGCTACAATTAGACTCTCGCAGAAGACCAAGACCAATTTTGAACAACACTACTGTTGTGTGATACAGCTGTCTTCACACAAGCTAGTTCAAAGATTTGAACGAGTCTATCGATTGCCAATGTTTAGCAAAAGTTATATAACCATTTACCATTCACCATGATTAAAATCTCATTTTATTTGCAGGTGGTCGTCATGGGCAGCAGTACCACATCAGACAAGACAATCAATACGAGCACGGACTCTGCCGCTACTGTGGTCACCTCCGTCACCGGCACGGACGATTCCATGGACGCCGAACCGGATCCTCCCGAACCTCCTCCTAATCCTCCCAACCTTATCGACACGGAACACCCAAAATCACACCAAAATCCCCCTAACACAGCCCCTCCACACTACCACAGAGCTCAAAACAGCTGTGAAATTGATTCCCCCGCGTACACTAAACCCCAATCAGCTACTGACGCCATAGATTCCCCACGTCCTGGTCCAGCAAGATTCGTCTTCGATGTACCTTTACCCGAACCAAAAAGAGAATCCAAAAAAGAAAAACCAAGAAACAAGACTCAAGTGAATCAATCTGGAAGTCATCAAGCGTCAACATCGATTCAGGTCCCTTACGACCACAAAATGGAGCCTCCGAAAAGTCCCAAAGCCAGTCAATCGAAATATGAAACTCATTTTAAATTTGAACACGAACCTGTGAGGCGTCGCGGCAGTGAGCCGAGGTTGAAAAATAAACAGAAGATGGAGAAACAGGAGTACTACAAGGACGAAGTAGCGAAGCTTAGACGGCAGCTGGAAGGGACCGAAGTCTTCTCTACGAGTAGACGTAGGTCTTCGGCGCATCAGCATTCCGTACCACCGCCTTCTTCGAGAAAACAATCGACAGGTAAAAGCAAATAGCTTTTATACTAATTTTTTTGTTTATTTCTTTGTTGTCTACCAAATCTTACCTTTTTATTAAAAGTAAAATTTCTCTTTCCCCATTTACTTCTGCTTTATTTTCGTCGAAGCAAGAAAATCTTACATTCTCTTAACGTATGTTCATTAAAATACGGGTAACAAAAATAAATATAGATGCTCAGTAAGTAGTAATGCTTAACTCTTCGAAGCAAACAGTTACTTACTAGTATGTTGTTATGAGCTTGAGGGATTTTCCGCTCGGTCAAGTGATATCGCTATTGAAAGTATTAAAGGGCATCCAATCTTCACAAGTTTGAAAGGATACATTCTTTGACTTGCCCTTTACCTCCTAGTACCTATATTGGAAATTCAAACCGAAAACTCTTCAACGTTAAATTGAGACCGAAAACAATTTGTTCGTAAGTGAATTTTTCAACCGTATAAGTTTCTTTTCGCTAGAGTTATCAGGTTTCTGAAAGCCAAGTGTTGACATTTAAGCAACTTATACAACCTAAACATACTCTCCGATATAGGTCGATCACTTGTGTACATTTGTGGATGCAGATGTTTACAAATATTTGTTAGTACCACCCCGCTTTACACGTACTTTTTGTCTGCAGCTGCCCAAGTCCACGTAACAGCTAATCCCTTGGACTCAGCAGCTACAACAATACCAGCTGGTAGGACCACCATAGTGGTTCAGCAACCGTCGCTCTCGCTAGACTACGGGGGCTGCTCAACGATACTCCTCAGGGATGGCGAAGAAGGTGCAAGACGAAAAAGCAGGGTATGCAGCGATCACATACAGCAACTATTGGATGTTACCAGTCAATTTACTTCTGAGGATCTGCATGATTTTGATAAGAGGTAAGTTTGCTGTAATAATATATTTTTTTATACTCCAGAGCTCTGTACTTTGTACGTATTCTCTATTTTGGGCTCTTAGCACGACTTCATTTTCACGTGGATATTAGTAGACGTAGAGAATCTAATTACATGTATTCTTCAATCGATATTTTCTATTTTCTGATATGAAACGCGTCCGGCCGGATACATACAGATAATCAATATTTTTTTACAAGAATTTCAAACAGTTTCATAGCAGCATAATTATAATGTACATAGCACACGACATAGGATCAATCTCACTAACTTAATAAAGCAGGAGTGCCATAAAGAGTTACGCTGAAACCAATATAAGTTGTATAATATCCTCGTATATCACCACTTATCCTTATGGCAACAAATAAAATATCAATCTATAGATGCAAATATCGACATATTTTCTCAATCAGTTGTAACATTCGCAACTCCTTATTACTTATCGTTATTATAATAATATCTTATTTTATATCTTTTCACAATGAACGTTCTCAAACACTGACTTTATCAAAGGAACGTTAGGAGTTAGAGCAAAAATTCAGAACAAAAGCGTGTCAGCGGAAGGCCTTTCAGCGGCTAATTTGCATCCTCCGACGCGTTTCTTTATGATATGACCTATTTAGCCTTTTCTCACACAATTACTGTCTTTTTTATTCATATTAACAAGCGAGTATTCACAGGGCTTATCTCGAAATTGCGAATATATTTGTCGTGTTATGACCTCTTCATAAATATTTTGTTCTAGCGCTGAATGTGACCACCTGTAGTCGGATTTTATATTACTAATAACAAACTAACGTTAAATGTGTTCTGGTTTTTGATGAAACAAAAATAGTATAGTCTTAAATGATCTTTATTCACTCATGTTACTGTGCTTTGTCGTTTTCAGACACGTAGCAGGTCCTTAGATCTTTGGCTATCATGTTTGACCGAACACGTTCTTGGTTCGGTAGTCCTAATATGCTTGTCGCAGATATAGAGCGAGGAGTCTGCGCGTCGTTTTGCAGCGACACCCTGTCAAGTACACTTGCTCTTAAAACTTGTCTTTCCATAGCCATTGTTAAGCTGAAATATCTGTAACGTTTCTTTTATAGTGAGGTTATTGAGAAGTAAACCAAACACATCACTATACAATAAACACTTTAGAAGTGGCATTAATAGCTGTCAGTTTGTTGTCTGTAACGAAAAATCCGACTAAACGTTTTACGCAGGCTCGGCTCTAGACTTGAATAGAATCTGCATTATATACATATGCAATAGCCCTTTCATCCCGGGAGAGCCTCGACAATTTGTTGACATTTTCGGAATTCACGAACTTATGTTTGCACTTCGGGATTATTGAGACTTTTGAAACTTAGTTCACGTAATTAGAAAGTATTAAAAATCTATTAAACCAACGGTTAACCACTAAACCAATTTTCAACAACACTACAGAGTGGAGCTTAATATAAATATGTGGAGATTGACCGGTAGTGGACGATGGATCAGAAAATGGCACCTGTTCGTAATTCATGCAATCGTCGCATAATGAAAGTACTTAAAGTCGAGTACCGTGTTTAGTAATAGGTACGAGATTTTAGGACCTAATTATGTATGTATTGTATACAATATTTTTTCTACGAGTAAATAAAATAATGAAACAGAACCAATATTTAATGTATATTTTGTTTACAATTCATGACTACAAACGCAATTTTTTTTTATAAAATTTAACCCATTTATCAGAGTAGGCAAAGGTTCCACCATACAGCCTCTTCGTATGGATAGACGAAAGCCAAACAAATGCTACAAAACAAAAAACCTATGAGATACAATAGTACTGCCGAAGTCCGCATAATTTTTTTAACCAGTAATTTTTTATTTGTAAAGATTTATGGCCCGGTTGTTAAACTTTCAGGCCATTTTAACTAATCAAGAGGCAGTATAGCGTTTGAGTAGCGTTCTCAAATTGATATTTTAATTAACAAAAATACGAAGTTCTTTTTTTTAAATTCATTATAGTTCTGTGTAATTTTCAGGTCAGTGGCGAGTACCATAGACAATAGAATTTTTACACAGAACTAAAAGAGTACCTATAAGATATGGTTTAAGAAATTATAATTGACAGATTATAGTACAGGAGTAGAGAAAGATTTTTTCATTGTTTGTGTAGGTATAAGTATGTCCCATCACTGTTTTTACCTTTTTTTTATAATTGGAGGTTACAAATCACTTACTCGTGTTTGAAAAATGTAGATAACGACGAAGCTGCCAAATTGGCATTAAAGTCTCAATTTTCGAGTTTTTACGAGTTTCACTAGTTACAGATTTCTTACCACGGTGTCAGTTCTTTTTATTTTCCCTATATTTCGGGACGGTTACACGCTCCAAGGTCACGGGTTGACTGGCCAGCGGTAGATGACAGCTTTAAAGCCAGATATACATATATATTCACCCTCTTTCGCTGTCGACGTCTACCCTCATCTCGATTACTTGTGGCGTTACCATTGTCACTCACCTTTTTCCAACTAACCACACTGACTGTATTCATACGCGAAACGAGTTTTTATTATTGTTAGCAATGTGCACCGGATTCAAAGCACTGGATAGTTCAAAAGCAACATCAAGATTTGGTACTTTGTGATCTCAATAGCACGTTATTGCTTTACAGCATCCAGTTAACAAAATCAAGTTCTATCTAGCTACAACTGTATCAAACGCCCTTTGTTTCATACGACTCACAAAAATGAATAAAGCAACTTTCATAAATAATTTTTCATTTTATAATTTGAGTTAATTAACTTAACTGAGTTGAGTTAATGAACTTAATTAAAATACATGTTTTGACTGCCTAAATGCCTAGAAATATAAAAACCTACTGGAGGAACGACGGGAGGAACAAGTCGTGCGCCTGATGGTAAGCTGCACGCCTGTCCATAACAGTTGCAGTGCCACTCAGAGCTTTTAATCGCAAAGATCTGAGGGGCACTGCCGCTGCCAGCCGTCACCTTGAGACATAAGTTGACAAGTCCCATGTGCCTGTAATTTCACCAGCACCCTTACTCTTCAAAACCGGAACACAGCAATGCAGCAATTACCGGTTGGCGGCAAAAATAATTTAGATGGCAGTACTTCCCTGGATGAATTCTTTCACAAGGAGCTCTACTGCTACTAATTACTAGGTGTCGATCTATGTTTGATATAATTATTATAAATGACAACATGTGTACAAATGTTTATTTACAAAGAGCAACCCTAAAGTTTGCTCGCTCATTATTCTCAGGGGAATCCGCCATAGGAATGAAAAAAAAAATAATATAAATAATTATTATGTTATTACAGTTTATTGTCAATAAATGCACAAAGAGAAATACATACCTGTAATAGTCTTAAGTCTTTAGTAGAATAGAGAAGTAGAATAGGGTTAGAATTAGTTCAATTTATTCTGATTTTTGTCATTTGCTTATACCCTTTCAGGGTTCTTAGTGGTCTTAATTTATGTTACCTACCATCTTGTATTTAACATTATGGTACGTAATAAAGTATTCTGTAATTCCTATGACATTGACCAATAACACAATAGAACTGCTAATCTCCATATCGCTATATGTTATCGGTCTAGATGGCGGCGATCTATAGGCTGTAAGTAGTTTATATTATCGACACCAGAAGTATCAATTAATGTAAGGGACAAACTACGGTTTTCAGGAGAGCAAAAAAACGATTTTTTTTTAAAATCTGTCTGTAACTTTTTACTGTCTGCTCCAATTTTGATTGTGTGTAGAGCAAAGTTTCTTAGAATTTCCTCTTTTTTCATGCTATAAACGTCAGATTTAGGAATGCCCAGTGGTTTAAAATATAGCATGTCTCTTACATTAAAGAAAGATGTTTAGTTGTGTAAAGGATCCGTTACAATAGAATTACATGTAATTTTCTATTTCTCTTCATGTTTACATTAAGCTCGACGGTTTACATATAAAATATTACTAACATAAGGCACAACTAAACATCTTTTTTTAATATTTTTTAATGTAAGGGACATGCCATATTTTAAATCACTGGGCATTCCTAAATTTTAATAATAGCAATCGACAGAGCGGGAACTTCCGAATCCAATGATAGATATATGTAACTCATTTTCGACAAAATGTCCCTTACGTTAATTGATACTTCTGGTATCGTTATGTAAATGACAATGGATATCATTAATTCCTCTTTAATATGTAATATAAGAAGTCAGTTTTTTCCTTGTAATATTATTCATATATTGATCTTGATCTTTGACAAAATATGCATATCAATAGATGGCAGTGTGTGTTACAAAGCAATTTATAAATTAACGCTTCCTTATATGGGTAGATGGCGCTAATCCTAAACAAAACAAAAGAATAGCCGGCACTATCCATAAAAAACCGTGTAATAAGCGCCATCTAGTTGATTTGTTTGTTATCATCACTAGAAATTAGAGTAGCTTTGATAAAATGCAGCCAAAAACAATTTAGTTACAAAATTTGATATTTGGTACTCGTCACGACATCTGGCGTACCAATAGATTTGAACGATGCTCGTGCCAAAATACAAAATGATTTTGAAAATATTACTAAGTGGGCGCATGACAACGGCATAATCATAAACTTAGAGAAAACTAAATGTCTGCATATGTATTCTTACAATAAGAAGGCCAAAAACATGAATTACGATAATTATAAGGTAATAGGACACACTTACGAATACTTACATGCTAATAAGACCAGCTGTAAATGTGAATCACTAAATATGTTGATATATATAAGTACTTAGGTTTATGGGTCGAAACACAGTTTAAGTGGAAATTTCATACTGAGGATCTTTGTAGAAAACTTAGAATAATTTTAGGAAAATTTTATCATTTAAAAAATTTGTTAAGCAGGCGAACACTTCTCATGGTATACTATGCGTTGGGAGATTCTCTAATTAATTATGGTGTCAGTATTTACGGTCGGACCTTTAACACTTATCTTAAACGAGTAAAAGCCCTGCAATTAAGTTTATTGAAATATTTAGTAAGTTCCTCAATAAAACGTGACTGCAAAGGGGATTATAGTACATTGTACAGCATTCTTAAAATATTACCTGCAGATTTGAAACCAAACTACCAAATCGTAATTGATAATTATTTTAGTGACAAATTTAAAATACCGGTATATAACAAATATAGGACTAGGAGGGTTCGTGAAGGAAAGTTTGTGCAACCTCGGACTGTCAATTATTACTGACGAAGGCTAAACAAATATCTGGTGCCACATATTTTTAATAATATAGGTTTCCTTAGGAAAAATCCAGTAAGTAGTGTAATTTAAAATCTCTCTAATTTTAAAATCTAAATTAAAAAATATATTATTAGGATAGTTAGTAGAAGTTAAGTCTAAGTTTAGTTATATTAATTATATTAGTTGTTTGTTGTTTTTATTGTGCTATTAATTCATTAATTAAGAATTAACATATAATGTGTGAGAGCGTGCTCGCCAACAAACTGTTTCCAGTTTGGCGGGAGATGTACTGTTGTAAATGTATAAACTTTTTTGAATAAATGAATTAAACACTAAAAAAAAAATAGGTACTAAATACCCAACTACGCTTCCTTAGTAGTCTTAAACTATTGCTCCTTGATATAGAGAACGAGCAGTACAGTTAATCAATATGACTATTTCAAGCGTAATTTGCTTACCGATGAAATAAAGAAGGGACGCGGAAGTTTAGCGAGATCGAAAGCCCTTATATTATGTAACTAAAGCTATCAGATACATCGTGAGTCACTTAGTGAATATCATTGTGTTGTTTTTCCCTAAGGGGCATAGTACCTTTTACTTGAACATTGAGATTGTTAGTGGAATGATGAAAAAATTTATAGAGCGAACACGGAGGGAAATATGGGAAAGGGCGACGTCGGCGTATATTACTCAACCTGATTGCGGATATCCTTAAAATAGGCCACGACAAAAGAATCTAGAAGAAAAGGCGTGTATAAAAACAGGAAGAGAGTCTTTAGAAGAGAATCTTTAGCGGCGGGAGACACGCCTAAAGATTTCTGTACATGTATTACATCGTCGTTTTTTACTACCTCGGTAGCTCATCGGCTTTTATTATACGTGTTTAATGTGGAGGTCCAGGATTGGATTCCCGGTAGGATCAGTTTGGGAAACGAACAGCAAATTAATTTTAGTAGCAGTAGAGGTTCTTGTGAAAGAGTTCGTCCAGGGAAGTACTGCCTATTTCTGCTATTCTTACGTCTGCTCCATTCGTCGTCACTCCCATCGAAATTTTTGAAACGAGAGGACGTGCCCATAAATCACAAATCACTTTCATTTCCTTATTGTAATATCCGTCGATTACTTTTAAGTTCTATAGTTATATGTTTAGGCTTTTTGGGTCATTCTTTTCCTCTTTTCATCATCTCTTACAATAAATCTTGTGTATGGGCTTATGCATTCTCATTTCTCTAAGGCTAGGCTACCAAGTAAATCAATCCCAACAAGTGAATTTCGAACGAATTTCTAGTACACCAGTGTTTTGCAATTGAAACAATAAAACAAACAAACAACTTACGACGGCGTAGCAGCCATTGGCAGCTACCAAGTTTAGGATAAATAATTGTAACTTTTTCGTTGAAAAAAAGACCCCAAAAGTTAGCCTATCGGCTTTTTTCGATTTCCATGGGATCCCCACATCAGATTTTAACTACTTTGTGACAATGGGACTATTACGGACTCCTTTGTACATTTTGTATTTTCTTTTCTGGTTGTCATGGTGACAGTGATTTGTTGATTACATGTAATGTGTCAATGTAATGTGGAAAATAATTAATAATTTGTGATAGCCGAAATAAACCCGGAACAGCATCAGGGACCACCTCGACAGTATATTTGAAAGGTAAATTTTTGTTTGAAAAAGAAGAATTTCCAAAATCGGTGCACTACACAGACATGCCTATAAAATTTGAGGATTTTCTTCAATTTTCATGGGATCCCCTCATCAGATTCTGACTTGGTGGCAATGGGACCACCACGAGAGTGCATCCTTTCAAACAAAAAAAATTTGAAAATCGCTCCACCGTTCACGGAGATATCTGAAAACATACATACAGCCGAACGTATAACCTCCTTTTTGTAAGTCGGCTAAAAATAAATATTTACCAGCATTTGGCGTGAATTGCGAGTAATCCAAGACCCCCCTTCGCCCTTCCACCCCACTCATGTGAGCCACAGCGATCACACACGCGTGCCTGCGCGTACCAAAAGCCCGCCTCGTGGTCTCACAACAAACAAACACGTACGAACGCGACATAGCGTTAATGTTCTGGCAAACAAAAATATGTGACTTAGCAAAATTAATATCGACAATTTATTGTGACCTCTCGAAGCGTGAAATAAACTTCTTAGTATTTTCGTATACTACGGGCTTATAACATTTGGACCGACGTGATTATACTGTTTTTTTTCTTCTTCAAAGTCAAATAATAATTCATTCCATAGGTAAAATGTTTATAATTTTTTAGGCTACCACTCGTTCACTACGCTGACCTCTCTGAGAAGAACGAGCAAGAAACTCTAGGGATTGCTCTTTACAAATAAATTTAAATGCTATGGAATACACTTTACCCATATTACCCTTCAATTTTTGTAATATGTAAAAGTTAAATTTTTTGTAATTGACTTTTACATAAAACAACTCTGTGTGAAACACACACAGAGACAGACAGATAGCAGACAGACAGACAGACACACACACACGCACCTTTATTATTTCTTAAACAATATTTGGATTGAAAATTCCATTTCTCAGGCGCTTCCAATACTAATAAAATTATAGAATTACCACCGGGATATTATCCAGGTTAATATCATAAAATCCAAGATAGACTGAAACTTACGGAAAAATAAAATTGCCCCATAAAATACCTTTATTGAATTGAAGATAATATAAAATAGGTTCCAGTCGACGTGATGCTCTCATATAAATAAATAAATGTAAGCAATAATTTAGAAGACTTCCATCTGGACAATATTATAGAAAATAATTGTTTTTATGGAAATTGTGACTTCCAACCCATTAAGCAATGAAACATGTCAAGCTAAAAAAATGATAAATGCAAAACGAAGATTCTTAAGCTGCCCAAACTAGCATCAGTAGAACTCATTGCAAAAGAGTTCGTCCAGGCAAGTACTGCGACCCTATTTCTACCGCCAAGCAGTAATACTCACATTACTGCGTTCTGGTTTTGAAGGGTAAAGGTGCTGGTGAAATTACAGGCACATGGGACTTACCAACTTATGTCTCAGGATGATGGGAGCAGCAATCTTTGCGATTTAAATCTCGGAGTGACACTGCAACTGTTATGGGTAGGCGAGTCGCTTACCATCAGGCGTACCAATTATGGACCAATAGTTGGTTATTTAGTACCAATTGGTATACCAGATGTCGCAACGAGTACCAAATAGCTATTTTTGTAACTAATTTGTTTTACATAGACAAGCTGCAATTAATAAAAGCTACTTTAATTTGTAGTGATAACAAACAAATTAACTAGATGGCGCTTATTGCGCAGATTTCATGGATACTGCCGGCTATTCTCTTAAATTGTTTAGGTTTAGCGCCATCTACCCAAGTTAGCAAGTGTTCGTTTTTAAATTTGTTTGTAACACACAGTACCATCTATTGATATGCATATTTGTCAAAGTTAAGGAAATAATTTTAGCTCATGTCAATATTAAAAAGAAAAAACCGAGTACTTTCAAATTAAAGAGGAATTAATTAATATCTTTAGCCATTTACATAACATAAACTATTCCAGGCTAATGATTAGCGCCATCTAGATAGAAGAGGGAATTTTGACCTTTTTCAGAGTTACAATATATAATATGTAGTATGGAGATTAGCAGTCCTTTTGGGTTATTGGTTCATGGTTGATATTTAAAAAAACTCTATTCGTAATATTTACAGATTACTTCTCAAATGAAAGGTCGGCAGTTCGAATCCCTTTGGCGACATGTACCTATGACTTTAATTTTTGAATAATGTGCATTTGTGAATATACTCGTACAGGGCGTCTCACGGCTATGCGACACGGAGGAAAAGTACCTTAAATAATAACGTAGATAGATAATCTCAGTACAGAGTACTAAAAAACCAACCTCAAAAGTAATTCACCCTTAGAGGTGGAATATTTTCTTCAAACTTAAATGGGACCACATCTGAGGTATCCTCTTTATAACAAAAAAAGAAATACTAAATTGAATTTAATTAATAATAAATTTTTTAAAGAATTTGAATTTAATTAATAATAAATTGAACTTAATAAAAATTCATTCTATAAAATAATTTGTAAAACTGAATGTAGCGTAAATTGGAATGTTTTGTTTGTAAAATTAAAAATAAGGTAATTAATAACTATTGTAACTATAGTGAAAAAATAGGGTGGTTTGCATCAATATTAGACATAACTGGTTGAAGACTGTACCACCTCAATCAACCGTGACCGCGGGACCTATAAAGGGCCCGAAACGTCGGTTTGTTTGAAAAAACAAATATACGCGATTTAAATCCGGAAAAATAGTTTCATTTCCTAAACAAAAAAAGACTCAACAAAATCAGCGATTCACAAAAACAAAAAGGAGTTATTGCGTAACATAGATAAAAAAACAAAGTCGAATTGAAATTGAAAATTGAACCTCCTCCTTTTTTGAAATCAGTTAAACATATTCCTGAAAGAAGACTTTATTTTGATTTTAAAACTAATTCGAACTGCATTCAAAGATTTTTAAAAAATGGCCTGTCTCAATTGAGAATTTACCCCGCTAAATATAAAAAAACACCTGTAATTTTACTATACTGATCGAAAGCCTCAATCATACGGATTGTTTCTAAATGATATATCATCTTAAACAAAAGGAAGACCATGAAATTTAATTTGAAATTTTGTTCACAAAAAAATGAACCTGTGAAAGATTTAGTTTACAGGAACCGGTGTGAGAATGTGCTGGAGTTACAAACAGAACTTGACGTATTATTTTAAACATTTACCATGAAAAGATAAATAAACCAACAGGAAGTCAAATTATCAAAAGAGTGAGGATTTGTATGTTTTGCAATAAACGATATTATTATTATTACAGAATGAGACTCATTTTGAGCATTTGATAACTTAAAGTTACATTTACATAAATGTACCTAATTATTTTAATTAAATGTTATATCTCATGGTCTTCAGACGGCAATTATTTTAAAAAATCTTTACATGCAGTTCGAATTGTTTTTAAAATCAGAATGAAGTCTTCTTTATGTGAAATTTTCTATCAACGGTATTTAAGGTACTTACCCTCCGTGTGGCATAGCCGTGAGACGCCCTGTATGATAATAGCAATACGTAACAAATAATGTATACTTAGAAAAACGTAACGATGATACTTCCCTTTTTACGTTAACCAGAGCGGTAAATCTGCCTGGGAACTTCATGTTAAGTAAAGGCTGTATTTTGAATTTATCGGAAACGTCTCACTGCTCGAGACGGATTTGTTCCGGGTACACAGAGGGTACAATAATCCACCACCCCGATTTATTCAAGGGTGGGAACTTTATATGCTTTAATGTCGTGGGATGTAAAGTCTTTACAAAACCCAGTCCATATATATCATTCTATACGCTGCAGAGACATGGGCGCTCCGTGAAAACGAGAAGAAGGAGATAGACGCTCTGGAAATGTGGTGGACAGACTTTCGTTCAAACGCCTCCATACTCCAAGAACTCGGCATCAAGCAGCGTCTGTGGTACAAACTCTCATCCTGAAATTCTTCGGTCACGTCTCAAGACGGAATGTTGACTCCATAGAGCGTCTTGTTGTGGAGGGCACTAGACTGTGCGGAAGGTCATTCATTCGATGGACCGATCAAATAAAACCTGCAGTGGGCGGTCCTTGAGGGAGTCCACTAACAGAGAGAGATGGCGAGATGTCGTGAGGCAAGCCACATCAGCCCTTAACAAACGTAATCCGTGATGACCACAACCACTCCGTCAAGAGTGACACGAAAGAGGAGAGGAATATATCATTATCATCGACCCATTTATACGACTCACTGCTGAGCACGGGCCTCCTCTCCTCGGGTCGAGTTGGGGACTTCACGCCTCTTTCTAGGGTTGTAAATCTTCTTCGAAGATTTCCTTCAGCGAAAAGCTCATGATTTTCAAATAATATTTGCACATAATGTCTCTGCTTGAGAGACGGTAGGATATGAAATTAAATTATTTTTTTATTTGCTTAAAAGATGAAAGAAGAAAGATGACAACTAGTATAATAAAATACATATTTTACCTGAATAAACATGAATTTTCTCAATGATCGGAAATGTTTGCATTACTTTCAAAAAACAAACACGAAAGTTTGTCATTTATGGACCGTGGGACGTCTTCCCGGTCAGGGCCTGCAAACTAAATGAGTGAAAATCCATTACTGTCCACTTAACTTTTAGATCTACCTACTAAATAATGAACTATGTAAACAGGCAAAAGGAAAACTCATACAACCTACTGCCCAGTGTTTAAAATAGTTGCGAGAATTAAAAATACCTACCTGTATCGCTTACTTTAAAAAAAAGAAAATGGTGGTAATAATAGGGGTTAAAGTATGAAATTGCCGATTTGTACTGAAAATCTAAATTGTTTATTTTTTAAATTTTTAACAAATTTATTTAATCAAAATAGTTGCCATTATTATCTATACATTGCTGCCATCTAATGGGAAGGTTATTAATGCCTTTGCGATAGAACTCCGACGATCTAGACTGCACAAACTGTGTGAAAGCATTTTGTACTGCCTCCTGGGAAGAAAACTTCTTGTCACGTAGATAATTGTCCAAATCACGAAAAAAATGGTAGTCCGTTGGAGCAAGGTCTGGTGAATACGGAGGATGACGAATGGTTTCTAACTGCAGTTCCTGAAGGGTCAAAATGGTTTCTCGTGCTGTGTGAGGTCTCGCGTTGTCGTGGAGCAATAATGGTGAAGATCGATTCATGAGTCGGGGCTGTTTTACTGCTAGTTTTGTCAACATGGTTCGGAGTTTGGCACAATAGACCTCTGCCGTTATTGCTTGACCAGATCGGAGAAAACTATAGTGAATAACACCATGCTGAGACCACCAAACAGTTACCATTACCTTTTTATTGGTAAGTTTTGCTTTAGGACACTGTTGTGGCATTTGACCTGGGGTCAGCCATTGCATTTTTCTTCTCCGGTTATCATAAAGAATCCACTTTTCATCACATGTTACAATTCGATCCAATATTCCTTCATTTCTGTACCGGTTCAACAAGGCAACACAAGTTTCAACACGCGTTTCTTTCTGCAGATCAGTCAAATCATGAGGCACCCATTTTTCGTATTTTTTTATTTTATTGATTTGACGCAAGTGAGTCAATATTGTGGGTAAGGTAACGTTAAACCATGCCGCTAATTCCTGGGTAGTTTGACTAGGATCGGCTTCCACTATCTCTCTTAATTCATCGTTATTCACCTGTGTGGGCGGTCTTCCTCGTGTCTCGTTCTTTAAGTCGAAATTTCCATCACGAAAGCGTTTAAACCAAAATCGCACGATGCGTTCATTAGTAGACCCCTCTCCAAACGCAGCATTGATATTGCGGGCTGTTTCTGCCGCGTTAGTTCCGCGTCGGAACTCGTATTCAAAAATCACTAGAATTTTCGCAGTATCCATCTTTCTTGTCTAAATTGAATAACAAAAACAATTGAAAGTCGATATTGAAATGTTTCAAATTAAAAAAAAAAAATCACGGAAACCATTTGAAAAAAGTTTCATTCGAAAACCTCAAACCATGAAGATTCTATGAAAATTCAAAGAACCTATTGCAATAAAACGGCAATTTCATACTTTAACCCCTAATATATAAAATGTTTTGCTATTCCATTGTTTTTTCATCGTTTTTGTATTTTGGTCGTGAAAATGAGTGCTAGTGAGAAGAGCAATAACAAAAAAAAATTGTAATAAATAATGGGTATTTATTACTATTTTTTTTTGTTATTGCTCTTAAAGAATACTATACATGCACCGCTCCTCCTTGTAACTCATACCCGTCCAGCAATCCCACACTTCTGTCTGTCTGCATTATTGTAATATTTTCAAACGAACAAATCAATAACTATCAATGTCAAACTATTCAATATTCCATCATTAATATTACACCATACATATATTGCACATTTATCTAAAAAAATCAGTCATTTTGTAATAATGTTTGTCTCTAAACTATACACTAATGTCATTTGATAGAAAATTCAGACACACACACCATTGCATTATTTTTTGTAATGAGACAATCTGTGTTTATTATTTTATAACAGTCGAGGGTTTTTTATACATTTAAACCGTTTTAAACCACTTAAACCATTTATTCATTTATTCACCACACAACATATTAAACGTAACTTATTCAATAACATGATAATTATAACAATTACAATAAATATACAACCTCAACCTCAACAAATACAATTATTG
>NW_020653736.1:2914229-3019873 GCF_003589595.1 Hyposmocoma kahamanoa | reverse complement strand
GATTAAATCAAACTTTATGAAGTAATGGTTTTATGATATTTACAAGAACGCAAAACAAACCACGAACCCCTAGGTAAAATAAATTTATGAAAAAATTACACTAGTTTCAAATTAGACCTAAAATAAAAAAGTAAGATAACCGATCAGATTTTGGTGGCCCGTTAAATGTGCCGGTGTAAAGAAGCTGCTTGGTATAACGTTGAAATTTTGTCGTCTGCATGCAGTACGCGCATTAGTGAGTCAGTGAAAGAGGAATATATAATGTCACTGGTCCTGTTTTTTCATACCCAAAGTCAAATAATTTTTATTCCATGGGTGATCAAAGTAAACTTGAAAACATCATATTGATTTAACTCTACAGCTCAGTCCTAATGTAAATTCCTTTGAGAACAATGATAAGATTGTAAATATACTCTACGGCGACCTCTTGAAATAAACTGGTTGTAATCATTTTGCAGTTCATGTCTACAGATTGCTTGATTATTATGTTATATACAGTCAGCATCAGTTCGGACTTGATGGTACATTCCCTCTTCGCTTATGAGCCACTTAGCTTCGGACAATCTGTTTCAATGAACGCTTTCTTTCTTGGTTGCTGTTAACGACTGATTCGATTTATTGGGAAAGGCAGACGGTCTTTGTAAATCATATACATCTTTGTCTAGTATTTGAAACTGAATACTAACCTCTAAACTGAAAACGTAATATCCAGGCTTAGTTATATCTAATTTACTGTAAATTAGCTTAACTGCGTGTGCCATCTTGTTCGGTATAAATACATAAATAACTCCGCCACAACATAGTCGGTATTTTCTATGGAGTAAAATTTATTCTCGGTAAACATCTTCCTTTAATTAAGGTCGAGCTTATGTACTACAGTGGTATGCCATTCAATCCTTGCTTGCCAAGCAATTTTAAATTATTTGCTATGGAGGGCTTTTGTGGCGTCATCGACGGAACTTAAGCCACCTACAAAACCTTACATTTACTTTACTTTGTGTGTAGTTTCTTGCTGCCTTTACATTCCAAGCTATTTAAATTACTTTTTTTAAGTTAAACCGATATTTATCAAATTTGTCATTAGTAGAGTAGTATCAATAGATACTTTTAATTTTAAAGTCATAAACTTTTATTGTAGAAATTTATTTAATACTTCACTTGGTCTCAGTCTGAACGGTAGTAGTCCAGGTTCGTCGCATTCAAGTTGTATCTTTGCGCTGTTGTTGGTAACAAGACGATCAGGGTTAGAACAATTCTGCAACAATTTAGATGATTAAGGTATCTCTGTGTGCTCAGATTGTGGGCTATTACTTCGGCCATATTTGGCTTATAAGTACTTTGTTCGTAAGTTTTCTCATCTTATGCCAACGATATATTTTAGAAAGAGTTCAAAAACAATCGTTTGTACAGTTATGATTTCCTTTTCCATCGTGTTTTTCTGTTGTCCTAAATATTCCTTCATGTTTTCGACTTTAGTTTTCCCTAATACAAAGCTCACAGTTAAGACTCAAAAGTGTTCTTGAATGAATAGTATGTTGCACTACCCACATTCCGAGAGGACATATCAATGACGCAATCTTTACCTTAGGATTGCATCTTTGACAACTTTGACGACATCCTCAACTAGGATATTTTCGGATTTGTGTTGGACTGTTGGTCTGTGTTTTAAATAACCTACGATACTTAAGATACTTTGTGTGTAGTTTGTTATTCAACCTTTTTGGGATAAGAGTTTCAAGGACCAGTTTTTGTTGTTGTGAAGTGACGGAACGAACAACTCGTGCGCCTGATGGTAAGCGACAGGCCTATTCATAGCAGTTGCAGTGCGACTCAGAGCTTTAAATCGCAAAGATCTTCGGGGCACTGCCACTGCGTCCGTCACCCTGAGACATAAGTTGATAAGTCGCATTTAATTGTAATTTCACCAGCCCTTACCTTTCAAAACCGATCCCCAGTATGTAATGCTTGGAGGCAGAAATAGGTAAGGTGGCAGTACTTCCCTAGACGAATTCTTTCACAAGGAGCTCTAGTGCTATTAATAAACCAAAGATGATTTTTCTGGGAATCTATTACGTTGGAGCTTATTTCCTCATTACGTATTTCAAGTCTGACGTTAGTTTGTTTTTGTCCTCCATGTGTTACGAAGTTACGAAAAAGTTTTAGTTTTGTCTTTCATCGAGCTAACGAGAGTTGGGCTCTTTTCGATCCATTACCCAATGTTAGGGGCTTGCGGTCTTCGAGAATCTTTAATTTGCAACCGAATATATACGGTTGGCAATACTTAGTTACCCATATTATCACTAACAAGTCCTTTTGTTTAGTTTTGTGGTTACACTCATTGTCTGAGTTCTGGCGATATAGCATACTGGCTTACCTGATCCCATGGATCCTTAGAAGGATATGGCTCTGAAGAATACGTTAATACGAATCGCTCAAAACAGTTAATGTAAATAAATAAATAATTAAAAATCGTTGATTTATCTCGACACATCTATAAATAAATTTTAATGGAATTGATATTCGATTATTTCTTTATGTGAAATTTCTGCACTACGCCCAGTTGTATTAATAATTATAACAAACTAGTGGAGTAATTTCACATGAAAATAATTGAATATCAATTCAACAAAATTTAAATACAATGAATAGCGACATCTCTAGCCGGGACTGGTGACGAAATATCATACATTTCTCATAGCTGGCGCTATGGCTAAAAAGTCGTTGAAAAACCAAATACAAAGATACGACGCAAGCACATAGAAAAATTCGTGAGGTCCGTTCGTTCGGTGGCTTAGTTGGCATAGTTTCTGGCACGGTTTGTTAGAAGACGGTTCGAATCCGGCCGTATCGAAGGATTCATTTCTAAGTGTTCGATCTTTGTATTAATAATTATAACATCAATAAATAAATAAGCTACTTTACACAGAGTTTAGTAGGAAACAATAGCGGTGGGAGATAAAAAAGTTTGCAGCTCAGAGCTATGGCGAAGTGTTTCGTGTGTTGATATTCCGCTACAGCCTGCCATATCCAAAAAGAGAAGAACTAACACTCGTATCATTCCAGTTTTAAAATTTCTAGCACTTTAGAATGCGTTTATTTGCCAGAATACAGTATTTATACAGATCTTGAATAAAATTAGGTACATTGTATTCAACCAGCACGCAGGTGTGCTAACATTAAAGGTATTTCACATTTGTCTCTACAACTACAAAGCAATTTGCATTTCGAATTAATATCAATTGGTATTTGTAACTTCTAAATATTCTTTATTATATATACTTTATTGAGAAATACTTAACACAAAATGTACTCAGTATCTAATGTAAACTTCTTTCCATTTTTGAAATTTGGAGTTAGCAGTTTAATGCAATGGGCAAAATCAAGTATACCTTTTTTGTAAAGTCCCACAAGGCCTAGGCCGTTTTAGGACTGGAGTATTTCAGTATAGCCGTTGTCTTCTCGAAGTTTAGTTTAATATCTTCGCGGGCTTTCGAATACGGTTCTATAGTGCACACGCGCTCATATTAAAAAAATTCAGTCACGTCAGATCGATCTATGAAAAATATGCCACGTTTTTAATGTGGTCTGTGGTTTTAAACAATAACGCAATATACAATGCGAGATGATTTGCTTCGGAATGATTAGGGAAAGAGCGTTGGGACACATCGGACAAGGCAAAGGCGCTGTATCGATTCTTCCCGGACGTGGCGGCTCTACTCCAGGCAACTTGGGTGGAACCGGACTATGAGACGTCACAGATCCTGACAGGCCGTGGTTGTTTCTGGAAAGATTCCAGAGGGTTCAACCTCTTCAACTAAACGATGTGAAAGCCTGTTACTGCGGCGAAACCGAGATATGACATACACCACACACTGCAGGAGTTCTCCTTTTACGGGGAGAAGCATAGGGCACTTTTGCCGTAATTCAAGGACTTGAAGTGGACTCGGTCCACTATCGCGATCTTGTAGGCTCGGAGGCCAACATCAGGAGGCTACGGGACTTTGCGCGGAAATGGCATGATGATCACTGCAGGCTAGAAAAGACGTAGAGAGACTATTGCGACCGCTTTCGGCGGACATCAAAATCAATATGTCATGCACGCCACAGAAAGTTAGAGTTGCTTTAGGGACAAAGACGTAGCTAAATAAAGAAATATGCGCTCGGAAGACAGACCGGTAACCAAGAAAATTGATAGAGCCATATAGAAGAATATGGTTACATAGAAGGTTGGTTGGTTTACTGGGGCATAAATGCATCGCCTTTTTGCAATTAAAAGAACTAGTTCCAAATGTGAAATCTTTATAGGGTTTAACTCTTTCGAACAATTTAACTTTTCGTGAATAACACACTTGTATAGCATCACTTGAAAGTTGTAAGGATCAATTTTTTGTCTTTCTGAATACACGGACGGAGACGTGATCGCTCGCGGCGGTAGCGATGTGGAACGGTTCGATATTAGAATTGTGCTATGCTACTTTTATCGCGTATCCCACTAATAAGAAAACATGATGAAACGTGCTTATCGAAAACTTGGAAAGCGTGCGAAGTCCACAATCCTTCTAAACTGCCCTTGGAAGGCCTGTGCCTAAGGCTGCTAACAGATTGAGCCGTCGAGACCACGACCGCGTGAGTTGATAACGACTTCACGCATTAACTGCATGCAGTCGAGATCCCCGTCAAGTCCCAGGTCGGTATAGGAAACCAATTTTTCTATATTATCTCGGGTCTTGGTGTTCGTGATACCGTCGTTGTTTCCGATTTCCACAACACAAGTGCTTTAGCTGCTTACTTTGGGAACGGAGCGACGTATGTGATGTTGTCCAATATTTAACAAAAAGTTGAAACTATTAATGCGGAAAGTCGTTATCAACTTCATGCAGCCGAGACTTCAACTGTAAATATGGACTCAAGCTGTTAGCAACCCAACAGTGGGATCTTGTAAAAATGGGAAAACATTTAATGAACTTACCTATATATCCGTGTTTATGCTTAAAACATTTGTTTCACCGGCAACGTATCACAATGAGGCCACGGTCCCATAACGTTAAATCCCCAATGGCCACTTGTTAAGTGAAAATTCCGACACATGGGAAGGCGGAACTAAATATTACATAAACCAGTTACGGGTGCCGATCGAGACTCGTCACGCCACCGACGTCACCGAGCACGCACGCGATGTTTGTGTTGTGTTGTGCCATGACCAAATATGATTCATTCTGTAAAACCTACGATAGGTTGCCATGCAGAAATCCTGCCAGCTGAAGGTCCTTGAGTTCCTAATAATACAATATTCTATTTTTATTGAATATCATTTTTTTTATGATATCAAGAGACGGGACGAACGGGTCGTGCGCCTGGTGGTGAGCAACTCGCCTATCCAGCAGTCGCTCAGAGCTTTGAATTGCAAAGATTTGGGGCACTGCCACGTAATTTCACCAACGCCTACCCTCCAAAACCGAAATGCGGTAATGCTCACTGTAGCAGCCACTGACGTGCCAGATGTCTAACCCTCTTCCGACATTGCCTTGACAACCATGCCTTATCTAGTGTCTGTTGAATCTGTTGTATATGAATGTGAATCAGCATAAGACACACGTACCAAATTAGTATAAATACGTAGCTCAAACAAAATATAAGACAGTCATTTACCAACCCACGACTAGTCTATCATTCTTCACCAAACTACCATGGCGAAGTGGTGATCACCAACACCTTTCACCTGCGTCATGGTAAGCTCACATTCCTATTTAGCGGCAGAAATAGGTGGCAGTACTTTCCTAGACGAACTCTTTGACAAAGAGCTCTACTGCTACTAAACTATTTTTACTATCATGATATACAAGATTGAAAACAAACACAAAGAGAAATTTCTTCAACCCGAGCGGACTTATCTAGCGTCTGTTGCCTCAACGTGGATATCACCTACTAAACAATAAATAACTGCCACTAATACCCAGCACCGAGATATTATAGGAAAGTTAATATCTACCTTGCCTCGGCCGGAGATTGAACCCGGGACCTCAGAGATGGCGACATCGTGAAAACTTGTGTGCAAGCCACTCGACCATAGAAGTCAATGTTATGTTGCCTATGGTCATTTTACTTATAATATTTTAGCGCGTATTTTCAGAATACGCAGGAAAGTTTTATTTATAATGTAAAAGCCCAGAACAAGTGATTTGTAAATTAGTTACATAGATAGAAAATTCTTTATTGTCAGCACCACAAACGTTAGATTATATCATGATAATACCAAACTAAACACGTCTTCACAAAGCCGTCAAAAACGATTGCAGTTAGATTGTGACGTGTTTCCACCACCGTATTCGACCGATATAGGCCCAGTTATCACTTGTTTAGATCTTCGAATGGACACGACTTTGATAACGAAGAGACCATTAAACGACAATTACTTAGAACTATATTTTATAAGTACTTAAAGACTCAAAAATCACCCGAATGATGGCTAAAATTGTAGATCAATATTTTTGAAGTATGTAAACTAATGATATGTTAGCAGATATACTAAGTCACTGCCGGTTTGCAAACATGATCATCATGTCGTTACTTGTTCTGGGTTATCTTGTATTTATATAGTATCCTTCTTAGTTAAGGCATAACCCAATAACCCAAAAGGACTGCTAATCTCCATACTACACATCGTAACTCTGAAAAAGGTCAAAATTCCCTCTTCTATCAAGATGGCGCTGAACAATAGCTTGGAAGTAGTTTATATTATGGTAATGCTTGTGGATATCTCGTTATCGTTAATTCCTCTTTAATATGAAATAAAAGACGTCAGTTTTTCCTTTATTTTTTTTTTATTTAAATATTCATCATGAGATTTGACAAATATACGTGCCAATAGATGGCAGTGTGTGTTGCAAAATAAATTACAAATTAACGTTTGCTAGTATGGGTAGATGGCGCTAATCCTAAACAAAATAAAGGAATAGCGGGCACTATCCATTACAATCTGTGCAATAAGCGCCATCTAATTGATTTGTTTGTTATTGTAATGTTGTAATAATATTGTAAAGCAAATTAGTTACATAAATAGCCATTTGGTACTAATTACCCGACTTCGCTTTCTTGTATCATGATTAGCAGGTCTCTTGACTTATTGGTCCACGGTTAAGGTTACGTATCCAACTTGAAGAGGGCGTAAGAGGTATTGAACTATTTAATGAACTTAGTACAAAACTAGATATTGCACTTAGTAGCAGTATAGCTCGTCCAGGGTAGTACTGCCACCTTACCTATTTCTACCGTCAAACAGTAATGCAGCATTACTGTATTTTGGTTTGGAAGGGCAAAGGTGCTGGTGAAATTACAGACACATGGGATATATCAACTTATGCCTCAGGGTGACGGGTGCAGTGGCAGTGCCCTTAAGATCTTTGCGATTTAAAGCTCTGAATGGCACTGCAACTGTTATGGATGTCGCTTACCACCAGGTGCACGACTTGTTCGTCCCGTCACTTGGTATTGTAAAAAAATGTAATACTGGCTGTAAGCTTTGTATGTTAATTTCATACTTTTGTTTACAACGTTGCCACTCTGATTAGAAGTTCTGATCTGAGCTCTGCTGGGTTTTTTTTGTTTGTATACTTTTAATTCAATTCAAATTCAAATTTAATTTTCAATTCAATGGCGAAGTTATACATACTTCCAATAACACGTGGGTGAAATCACTGGCCACCGCCGCCGCCGCGCGCCGTCTCGTGGGAAATCATGCTGAAGCCTCTCATGGCTTAGTTGCTCATTGAGATAATAATATTTAGAACGTACAGGGATAGGTAATGATTGTTCTGAAGGTTCACTTGCGTCGACAAGAAACGTGGTATTGTCGATTCTGGACCACCAAAATAGCATTGGAAAATCGAGGAGGTGTGGTGGGTGGTGTTTGGTTGATAATTCTAATTGGGAGTGACCTTAAATAGTAAAGTTTCCATATATATCTTCCCCGGCCAGCAGATTAAGCTCCACTGCATACGGAGTCCGCAGAATACGTGAGCTTGCCGATGTTACTACTGCTATACTAGTTTACTTTAGTTACTTCCATAGTAGTATGTCCTACAGGATTCTCATGTGGGGTCTCAAGCGGCAGATATTCAAACCATATTTGTATTGCAAAAACGAGCGATTCGTTCTGTGTACTATTTAGGTTCTCGAATTTCTCTCAGAGAAAAGTTAAGGAGACTGGTATCATGACTGTAACCACAGTATACATTTACTCAAATATTTTACATGCCTGTAAAATATACATAATTTCAATAAGAAAGAAGCCATCCATAATATTAACCTTAGAGCTAAGTCCAAACTCATGGTACCACGATTTCGTTTAACGAAGGTAAACAACTCTTTTATGGGGAACTGTATACGTTTTTACAATAAGATTCCGGAGCATATATTAAGATTATCATTGTCTAAGTTTAAAAACTACATTAAGAATATTTTGATTGAAAAGTCTATTACAAAATTGAAGACTATGTGCTAGATAAAGATATATGGAAAGACGACATGACTCTAGATTCCACACAAATTTAATTCAAAGTCAAGCAATTAAGTTTATTTGAAAAGAGCAATCCCTAGAGTTTCTTGCTCGTTCTTCTCAGGGAATTCAGCGTAGTGAACGAGCAGTAGCTTAAATGTGACGTTTTGAAATGTAAACTGTACTTCACCTATGAAATAAATAATTCTTTGACTTTGACTTGACATAACATTGAAATAGGCAACCTAGTAAGGGCTTTAGATAAAATTTTACAGGAGAGCCTAAAACACAAACAACTTTCGACGATGTCCCAAAACTGATCACAACTTATACATTACATATTCCCTTACTAACATCGAATCATTACGTACATAAGTAAAATAAGTAAAGTTACTATAGCAGCGAGAATCAAAACATAGTGTAACAGTTGTTAGGTATTTGGTTTACACATAATTAGACTGATGTATACCGCTGCAGGACAAAGGCCTCCCTGATCCCTCCACGCATCCCGATCCTGCGCTAACTGGACCCAAGCCTTATCGTAGCCGTCCAGTTCGTCAAGTCATCACTTTGCCTTACGCTTTTGGGGCTCCACTGGGTGCTTACGTTGGCCTACAGGTCTGACGGTAGACATGACATTTGGTTTTAGGTATTGCATTATTAAATTTGGAATAAAATTTGATTTTGTTTAACTAATCAAATTAATAAAATAACTAAGATTTGCAGCATCAGTATAGTTTAATACCCATTCATTATCAATTCAAATACCTAATTTGAATTTGACGCTTCAACTACTTTAAAACCTAGTCTCAAATACTTACTATGTTTTGGATTGGTTAAAGAGATTTACAAGATTTTTGACTGGTCATGGACCAGACTATACTCCAGCCAAATTCGATGTAGAATACGTTTAATAAGAAAATGTTGTTAGGCAACCAGCCGTCATTGGAAAAGAACATTTTTTTCAATGCTCATTATTAAGGCTTGCTTTGCCCACGGCCTGCTCTCGTAATTGGAATTTAAATAGGTTAAGTAGGTAATTGGGTTATGTAGAAGTAATACTTACCTAGCCAATTATTTATTATAAAGTTTACAAAATACCTATTGATACATATGATTTAGGAATAAAAATAAATGTATGCATCCCATTCATATTTACTGTTAGATGGTAGGTAATGATAGATGAAGAAAGAAACAAAATTGTACGATTTAATTTGATATTAATTTACCACTTATTATAACATCCAGCATCTATTTCCATTTTTACTAGATATTGTACAATTTCTGATTATGATTGAGCTTGAATTACCACCAGATCTCGAAAGTTTGCAATCTTTCTCTTCAAATCAAAAAGTCACTAGGGTTGACGCAGTTTTACAAATAATTAACTCCTGGTCATGTTTATGTCCTTTTGGATGATTTGAAACTTCTTGTGAATAATATTCATTATACACAAGAATTCAAGATTCAGTTTTATCCATAATCTCGTTGAATTTCTGGGGAAAATATTAAAATTGTGGTAACTATGAAAGAGTCGGAGATGAAAATCCTAAAAATCATATGTTTTTGTTTATTCTACATTGAATTTGGCTAGAATATAGGTGTACCTTACTAGGTTTTAAAGTTTCAAAATCTGTGAAAAAGTGTTGCTCTGGAGGAGCCGTGTGTGTGGTTGATAGATGAAATTGATAAATATAATATAGTGATAAATTTGTTTCGAGACCGATTAAGTTCAGGTTATCCTGGTGTGGCGGGTTTCATAGAGAGGTGGCACGTATAAGATGAGCTGAGCCCGGTGTGATCTCGAGAGATTTCGATTTGTGCCTTTGAGCAATCAAAATAGGAGTTAATAGATATGACGGCGATGTATGCGTTCAAAAGGTCTTGCCCGGCGGTACACCTTCGCGGGTTGAAAATAGGGTAGCGCTAACTCGCGACAATAAGGCCCAGTACAAACCGGCGGATGGTACTTTACTAAGTAGAAACAGTTTCTCCAAATAAAAATTTTGGTTAATTGGTGTGGAACCCAGTAGGAGAATGATCGCTTCTCAA
The DNA here is from genome assembly GCF_003589595.1 of Hyposmocoma kahamanoa. Lineage (NCBI taxonomy): Eukaryota > Metazoa > Arthropoda > Insecta > Lepidoptera > Cosmopterigidae > Hyposmocoma > Hyposmocoma kahamanoa. Next base: position 3,009,327 of record NW_020653736.1, on the reverse strand, counting down.
TTTTGTTTTATGGTACGTAGTAACGGAACGAGCAAGTGGTCCGCTTGCAACGACGGTGGCAACGACTCGCTTATCGACCACTGCAACAGCGCCATCAAGACCTTTAAATCACAAAAATCTGTAGGACACTGCCACTACTCCCGTCACCATGAGACACAAATCGACAAGTCCCATGTGCCTGTAATCTCACCAGTACCCTTACCCTTCAAAAGCGGAATGCAGTAATGCACACATTACTGTTTGGCGGCAGAATTACTTAGGTGAGACTAGTTCCCTGGAGCTCTACTGCTATTGAAATTGTAATTTGTAATCGGGAGGTTAAAGGTCCCGATCCCCTCCAGAGCAGTGGAATAAGATCCGTCAATGTTTAACTTAGGATGGTGCCGTCTGTCCCTATGAGATAAATTTCTTAAATACTTAGATACCTATATTTCTGAGTGTTTAGTAACAACAACAACAACGCTGAAAGAAAACATGGTGAAGAAATATTTCGAAGATGATGACTTTTGGAAAATGTTGAAGTCTCCATACCTCCATACAGGAGACGTGCCCAGCAGTAAAACGCATTATTGCTTGATGATGTAAAAGTGACAAAATATGAATCTCGTTCATAGCAATTAACGTAATGTCCGTTGGCATTTAAAATAACCTGTGAAATAATGACGAATGTTTTTTTGTATTAATAGGCAATTAATTTCGAACAAAGTTGTGGAAATGGGGCTTTGTGGAATAATTTTGATAAACGTTACATTGCTGATTTTATTTTTGATAAACGGGATTAACAACTCGCCTCTTTTAGCCCAATTAAGTAACAGGTTGCTTTATTCAAAAGTACATATTTGTAAAAAAATATTGCGGAGTAGTAGATTGCCGTGTTAGGGTCAGCGCAAACCAGCGCACGCCGGGTGAGGGCATCAATTTAGTAGTAGTTGTAGAGCTCCTTGTTAAAGTACAGGAAAGTACTGCCGCCTTACCTATTTCTGCCATTAAGCAGTAATGAAGATTGCTGTGTTTCGGTTTTGAAGGGTAAGGGTGCTTATAAAATTACAGGCAGGATTTTTATATAAACATTTATTTCAGACCACATAACCCATATGTATATATCTTAAGGACTAACATATGACTAACATACATACAATATAATATCGCACTGCTATTACAATAGTGTTGTAACTCAAAATATGCGAAATTTAATATTATTATCATTACTAAACGTAAAATGTTATTCTCTACACGTCAAAAAAACCGTCGTTAGAATATTGTAAGAAATTAAGAAAATATATCCACTTAACTCAAAATGAGATACACTTTATGTGAGTTAGTTCTGGCCAAAATAATCCTTATTCAAAAATATTAAATTAATTTTTCCATTTTATTTTTAAAAGTGTCTATAAAAAATAAAAATAAAATAAAATATCTTTATTTTCAGACTACAGGGTCCATAGATTGTTAGTAAACAGAAAAACCTTAATAACTATGTTAGTACTACAATAATAATAATAATAATAATAATAATAATAATATAGCGTATTAACGTAGCGTGCAGCTCGTTGAACCTGCCGAGCACTGCACCATCCAGCCTTCCTTCAACTACCTGTAAAAGACTGTTGGAGCTTCCCCTCACTCTTCGAATTAGAGAAAAATCTTTTCTAAAAAAGAAAAATCTTTTTTAAAAATCTTTTTTACGCATAAGCGCAAAAAAGTTGTCTGTGTGCCATCGGCCAACATGCCCGAAGCACTGCAGTGTCGAGGAAGCCCCACCATCACCCGGAACAGGTTGTTGTACAATATGCGCAGGGCGCTGTATGATTTTTGGGAATAACTAGTCCACAGACTGCTGGTGTAAAAAATTTGGCAGAATGCTTTGAACAGGGTGACTTTGACATTAAGTGTACAACCAGCAAATCTCCGAGCCAGCATATTCCCTCTTACAGACAGCACCCTGCGTTCCCTTTCTATATCGCAGTCATCCTTCAAGTCTTCATTGACAATGTGCCCTAGGTATTTAAACTGCGTGACTCTCTTCAGTGGTGAACCATTGAGGTACACTGGAGGGACAGAGTTTGGTGGTTTGTTTCTGCCTTTAAATACCAAGAGCTCGCTTTTATTTGAATTATACTTCAACCTCACAGATAGCCAACAATTTACGCAAACCGCCAATCGTAGGCCCCAGGAGCACCGTGTCGTCTGCGTAACTTATGTTATTAAAACATACACTATCAACGTGACACCCCACATAGGTGCTGCTAAGTTCCCCGATCAGCTCGTTTACATAAATATTAAAAAGTCTCGGAGAGGTTAAGCCCCCCTGCCTCACCCCACACTCAAGTCTATATTGATCAGATAATGCATTGGCCCACTTTACATTATTCATCTGGTTTTGGTACCAGTACGATAAGATACTAATCAGTTCAGCAGGAACACCCACCCTCTCGAGCTTTTCCCATAATACATCGTACGACACAAGGTCGAATGCTTTAGACAGGTCCAGGAAACAGGCGTACACAGGTGTTTTACGATCTAAGTAGTATTTGACAGTGTGCTTTAGGGCCAGTATAGCACTTTCAGTGGACAGCCCCTCCCGGAAGCCAAACTGCGCATCATGTAGCCTGGTGTGTTCACACAAATACCTATCAAGCACACTGTCAAACACTTTTGCTATTACAGTAGCCAGTGAGATGGGTCTATAATAAACTATAACATATATAAATTTTAATGATTTTTTTGCGGGAAGCGAGTAATTCGTTTTTCATCAATTCTGAGAAAGTCCATTTTTTGAGTTTATACTCTATTGTATTTTTACCCTGGTTACATTGTATAAAATAAAATATTATAGTTGTGGATATTTGATGAGAGTTTACTGGATACTGAATGGATACCGAATGAGGATTGACTGACTCTGGTTGACTGAGTGAGGTTTACATTTTGTATGAGCTACTTATACTAATTTGGTACGTGTGTTCTATGCTGATGCACAAGGCATGATTGTAACTTTGCTTGTACCAAGACGTGCCTGAATGTCGGAAGAGGGTTAGACATTCTGGCACGTCTGTGGCTGGTACAGTACTCCCCCTCAAAAAGGGAAAAAAAAAATTATTAGCACAAGAACAACTTAACGTACCAAACGATATTACAAAAACTTAATAATAAATAATATTTAACATGAAATAAACTTGTGTTATACATAGACAATTGAATAAGTTACAGATAAAATTATTTGCACTTGGATTTCACTTGAGCGACAATGGACGGTTTTTTTAATAGTGACGTTGGACGAATTAAAATTTTTTTTTTTTATATTAGACTGGATACTTGTGACAATGTGCACAATTGACCTTCTTGGTTCGTTGGCTTTTTGTCGTTCCTGTCGATTTGTGTGCCTGTAAGGGATTCATTTCCGTAGGCTTCGACCGGTTGGTCGTTGTGTCGCAATAATTTTGTTGTTTTCCCGTAGGATGTGACCGGTTGGTCGTTGTGTCGCAGTAATTTTGTTGATTTCCCGTAGGATGCGACCGGTTGGTCGTTGTGACGTATAATTTCGTTGATGCTTTTTTGACTGTCGTTACTGGCGTTGACTGCTCTTTAACTTAGTCTATCAACTTGCGTCATGTATATACTTTGATATCCGTGGATATCCTTAGTTTCTGCTGCTATTAAGGCGAGCATGCGTCTGCGATGCGACAGTCCATGTAAAATGTCACCGTAATTTGATTTCTCATTGTGCCGTGAATGTCAAATATGTAAATGGTCGCTGTAAGTACGACGTGATTTCAAATTGCTTGTCTGTATTAACGCTATTAGTTTACTGAATGAAGCACATTCCGTTGAGAGCTGCGTCAGCGGTATTCTTTGTTTATGTTGTAGCTCATAACTTTCCAGCGTCAAGGTCTCCAGTTGTAATACGATGTTGCTGTTCTAATCAGTTGTAGCGCTGCCATTGACCTCGGTACTTCCTTGTTTATATAATAAGTGGCGTTAAGGGCGTATCTTTTGCGGGCGAGGTTGTGCGGCTGTAAGACGGAAGGCGCGCGGCGACCATGCTTCTGGTGCGATGGGCGCTTTCGGAGCAAATGTTTTTAGACGTAAGTTTCGTGGCGGGCGCGTGTTACGTGGCTTTCGTGGCTTCATGGCGGCGTATATTTCGTGGTGTGCGAGGCTTCGAAATTTCTTCTAGGCGGGCTTACCGTTATACCGGTTGGCTGAATGTTGATTTTCTGCTGTGTTTGTTGCCATGTCGGAGTCCACTATATGAGGCGGGCTGTGTGCTTCCAGACGCGTTGTTTACTTCCAGTTGCGGTGTGTTCTTCATCGTCCGGTTGTGTTCGTCGGGTTGTTCTTCGTCGGGGTGTTCTTCGTCGGGGTCACCACTTTACCCTGGTTACATTGTATAAAATAAAATATTATAGTTGTGGATATTTGATGAGAGTTTACTGGATACTGAATGGATACCGAATGAGGATTGACTGACTCTGGTTGACTGAGTGAGGTTTACATTTTGTATGAGCTACTTATACTAATTTGGTACGTGTGTTCTATGCTGATGCACAAGGCATGATTGTAACTTTGCTTGTACCAAGACGTGCCTGAATGTCGGAAGAGGGTTAGACATTCTGGCACGTCTGTGGCTGGTACAGTATTAACAGTGCGATATGACAGCAAAATAAACTAAATAAATAATCTACACATATTGCATTTGTGGGCGGCGTGTGGCGCAATCTGGTGTCAGGTAACCGGCCGCGGTGTCGCCGATACATGACACCCTTCGGCGAAAACTCTTTCTTCATGGAGGTCAACAGATGTTCGGTAGACACTCTAACCACAAACGAATTAAAATTTACGTTGTGGCGGGACTCCAACCGCTTGACCCTCAGAGTGTATTCCGCTTTTAGCCTCATGTTCTCCACTATCTCCTCAGACTTCTTATTATGGGTTTTAGGAATATTATTATTTACACATTACTTCGTACTTTTGAACAAATGAAGCCACATGTGATTATACGCCAAAAGTTCTTTTATCATATTAAATAATAAAAGTAATCCGAACTACATGACACAAATTATGTGTATGTAAATTATAGCTCTCATATTTAAAAGTTATCGCCTGATTTGGTTGGTGGAACCTTTAAACTTCTTTCCCGAAAAATTGTTATTTTCCAGATGTGACGTTATGACAGCAAGGGTTCGGAAGCGTGAGTAATCAGTCCTCGATTCAACGAACATCTACCCATAAATTTAGGAAGTGTTACAAACGACAAAATTTTGCATACTCGTCTGAAACTCGTTTGATTGAATACTCAATTGTATGAACAGTGAAGAATTGTAAATTTATTTTAGAATAGAATAGAAAAAGATTTATTGCAACACCACAACACATAGATACAAAAAAGAAATTAATAATACATGAACAAACAAAACAAAATAGAAAAAATACGAAAACAAAAAAAAGACGAAGCAATAAAGACAAAATTTGCACAATTCGTACTGTCATTTGTGCGGTTGTTGGTTGTGGCGTACGCAAAAGGACCTCATTCCCTTAAGCCACAACCACAATTAGGTCGTGACACTGGTTCTCAATAAACCTGAGCCGAAATTAGTGACGGACGTGTGTGTCACAAAATAAAATAAACTACTTAAATACTTGTGTGAGTTCATTGTACATTGTGTAGGTGCTGTGTTTCATTATTGGATTTCTTGTCTTTTTTTTCTAGTATTTCGACGGCCGATAGTCTAGATAGTCTTCTTTCTTCTTTTAGATTCTGTTCCATTAATTTGTATTTTGTATTTATACGACAAACGGTCAGGTGGTACACGTACGTGGCAACCGCCGCCTAAAGACATTAACAACACAAAGGGAGTATCATTAATATCGCCTTGATCTTAATCTCGTATCCCACGGCCTAGCGAGCGATTCGTTCTTAGGCTCCTACGTCATTGCCAAATACAGTAGGTAGTCGTGTTTGGCAGTACAAAGAGGTATGCATGTGATACATAATCACAGATATAGGAACTTCAAAGTCAAAGTAAAATAATCTTTATTTCATAGATAAAGAAACTATACTTAAAATCTTCATACTGATTAAACTGTACTGAGCATTCGTAAGACAGATTTCCCATACGTAATATTTTGTACAATATCAAGTAATGGGACGAACAAGCCGTGCGCCTGATGGTAAACTACACGCCTGTCCATAACAGTTGCAGTGTCACTTAGAGCTTTAGATCGCAAAGATCTGAGGGGCACTGCCACTGCGGCCGTCACCCCGAGACATAAGTTGACAAGTCCCGTGTGCCTGTAATTTCAAATTTATCCTTCAAAATCGGAACACAGTAATGCTGACATTACTGCTTGGCGGCAGAAATAGGTAAGGTGGCAGTACTTTCTGGACGAACACTTTCACAAGAAGCTCCACATCTACTAAATACGTTGCCCCTTAAACAAATTAGCTTTGTGAAGACTACTGACAAGAATAGCTGCTAGTTTATTTTTATTCCTCGTGTTATCACTATTTTTCATAAAAAAAAATTATTATTATATTTTCATAGAGGTACTGAGATGCCAGTTTTTTAGACATATCTCGTATTCATCGAGAAAGTACTCATTGTCAATTCATTATAGAATAGAATTTAAAATAGAATTACTTATTTCAAACCATGATCATAGTATTGTTAGTAATACATTAGGATAGAGAAATGCCACGGCTAGACCACTACTTGGTTGTTATTGGTAGGGGCAGTTCCGCTTGTGTTATACATCTCACTGCTGGGCACGGATCTCAGAGGGCTTAGACTACAGTCCGCTATGATATCTTGGGGGTTGACTTCACACGTTTTCCAAGGACAATGGACCTGCGATCACCGCGGTGTTTTTCTGTGAGCGATTACACTCTGAATATTCACAAAGAGACGTGACTTAGAAATTAAAGCTGGGACTGATTAACGTCGTGGATTTGAACCGCCGCCCTCAATTAATAAGCAACGGCTCGTCCACTAAACTAATTTTGGCTCTGAATTATTCCAGCATCCAAATCAAAACACCTGCAAATGACTCAAAAGTTAACCCTTTCCGTTATCCAAATCTACATGCCGCAATTAATTTAAACCCACCCTGCGAATGTTTACCGACAATGTTTGAAAGCTAATGGCGAAAACGAACCCGCACGATCATTGGGTTGCCGGTTGCCGGTTGCCGACATATTTACGGAAACGTGAAAGGACGAACACACACGTGACGCTCTGATTGGGCCTTTATGCAAATTTTATAAAAACCCTAGTCTTGAACTCTTCATTGTGATATTCATATATTTTTATGTGAAATTACTGCACCAGTTCATTGTTATTATTTTATACAAAGATCGAAAAATACAAAGAAAAGCTCTTTCGATCCAGTTGGACTCGAACTAGCGAATTTTTCGCCGATCCCGAGGCTATCACACTCCCAACTGAGCTACGGAACTACAAATTTATCTACGTACTTGTGGCAGACCATATAAGTTTGTTTTTTTTTGTTTTTCATTTTAACTTAAATTTTGCCATCCCTTAGCAAACGTATGAACATTTTCAATCATTCGATTTGATTAAAGTATGTTTTTAATGACAAAAAATATGAATTGTAACTGTATTATATAAATGACCATTATAAATTAGGTTTTTTTTTAAATTCTCCTTGAATTGCAATTTAATCCCATGTCCACCGGAGGAAGTCTATGTTAAACTGAACAAGCATAACGACGCTCTTCATTTGAATCGCTGAGATCGTAATATTTCTAAAGCCGAACTGAAAAGTACTGCGTGCCATATTGTAATCTGTAAACACAGAATAATAATGTCGCGTCTAGCCTGTTCCCATATCACGACTATCTGTCGTGACTGTGTCGTGGATGATTATTTTATCATTGAACGACTGTCGTGTCTAGCTGTTCGCACTAGATCGTGACGACAATTAATCGTCTGACGACTGTCGTTCTGGCTCTTCCCATTGTCTTGACAGTTTGTAATCGTACAACAGTTTGTAAACGTCAAAAAACAGTAAAAAACAGTCGTGAACGACAGTTAATCGTGTTGTACTATATGTGAAGAACTTCATTTAAATATACAAGTCACGACACTTTAAACTGCACGACTATCTGTCGTCACGACATAATGGGAACGCGCTCTAAGAATCTGTGTTGCAAAGGACGTATGGCCTATTCGGCGTTTTGTAATGTGTAATAGATGAGTATCAGCATCATATTCAAAAGATGGGTAGCCTCATGGGTTAATTACTGAATGATGATTAAATAAAATAGGAAACACGTCTGGTTTACATAAGCATTACGTATTTGATTTCAAAACTTCAGTAATTATTGGCACAGTTTTCCGTAAGTTAGTTAATAGCGTCGTCTAGAATCTCTAACTTAGAAACAAACTAAACAATCGCGAAAGTGTGGAGAGGACATACTTCAGAGCAATGGCCAATGAGATGGCCGCCAATTCTAGAAACTTCGAGGAAACTATCGGGTGCACCGAAGGGTCGAGAGGGGTCGCTTCCAAACCGATTAACAGTGTGTCATCGCAGATTTGCCTCTACGTCCTTAGTTCCTAACTTTATAGTGGAGATTATAAACTTTGTGACGTATGGGATAATGATTAACCCTTATCAAGACACAACATCGGCGAATTCCTTTTTTTAGAACGTCCAAAAGAGCCCCTAATAGTCATACAAATCGACAATATCACAACAATCTCAGTCTCAAGAGTTCGTGGCATTACATCTATTTGCCCAGTTTTATTCAAATCGGTTACCGGAAAGTGCGCGAAACCAGGTTCATCACCTAGTTTACCACTCTTAGAGGTGGAATATTTTCTCCAAATTTAAATGGGATCACTAGCGAAGTACCCTCGTTCCAACAAAAAAGAATCATCAAAATCAGTTCACAAATGTTATCGCGTATCACACATACAAAAAAAATACAGTCCAATTGAAAACATTCCCCTTTTTTGGAGTCGGTTAATAAAGGGATAAGCTTTCTTTAACATCTTTTCACTTAAGTCTAATTAAACAATGAATTAAATTGTAGTGAAACATATAGAACAGACTCAGCTCCTTGTGAAATTTCAGGACATAAAACATTAATGTTAAATACGCGCCGGCGCAGACTTGACAAGGCAAATACCTAACTTTAATTGATGGTTGCGCTCAAGGACAAAGTTGCAAACCGTTGGAGTGTATACGAAAGAAAAACATGATTCTGGCTCTCTATGACAGACTTTCTTTCCTAGCTAGCTGTAGTTGTTGTATCACGTTACGTCAGATCAAACAATTGTATCAAAAAACGGACAACAACGCTGTAAGACAGCTGTAAATAGATGGATCACGTAACAAAGCCACACCCGTCGCTATAGGTCCAGTCACAGTATCTTTCAGCAGCTTCTTGTAGCTTTTCCGGACTGATTGGTGGAAAAATCATACAGAGTAAAACCCATAAAAAAGCTTTAAAAAGGCTTTGCCGATTTGGATAATCGGGATTTTAAAAACGCAATCTTGTTTAATTGCATTCAGGTACGGCAGCCCGCACCACTCACGATCTCAGTCGGTTAAAGCAGCTCGGTCACGCACGGGAGAGAGACAACTGCTGGGACTGCCGCAGCAGCGCGCTAGAGTCGCCTCTATGCCCAACACCGGTGTCGAGGAGGAATACTATCGGCTCAGGCATTTCAGCATTACTGGTAAGTTACTATGCTTTTACGGACATTAAAAAAATGAAGAAATGTCAATGGCAATCGACAGCGGAGGTATTCATTTGACCAAGAAAAAATTATAAGTTTCTTTCATTATTTTCTACCTCAACGTCATTATATTCCTATTGTACTGTAGAGTGTAGCGCTGGCTGGTTTATTTTATATTCAGAATTGTATACAAAATAGAAGGTTGTCGTCAAATGAACATAGACAGAGTTCTGGAAAAATCTTCAAACGGAACGCTCACAGTAAATCTTTAATTATGAATATATTCCTCGTTAATAATTAAATAGTACTTTCTGCGTTACAACCACGGCTACGCTCCCACATTACACAATGCAAATGAAATAAAGCAAAATATAAAAAAGCTTTCTGCGAAAGTTAACATCAATTCAGGATCGCCACAAAAGTTCACCTTCGCTGAAATTCTTAGCCTTTTGCAGTTGCTACATATTGAAATGAAACATTTTTTTCGGACTGTACTGCTCATTCGACAGGCAGATTCCCCTGAGAAGAATGAGCACGAAATTCTTGGGGTTGCTCTTTATAAATATACATTTGAATACATTTATCATTACAATATTTAATTTAAACATCTTAGATCGAGAATACCCAAAAGAAGTAAACGGGTCACTATCACGGGTTTTTGTCATTAAAGTACGCAGAAGGTTTCGTTATAAAATTTTTGTTTCACTATAGTTTCAAATCTCGTGAATGGATATCTTTAAACTTATCTCTCAAAGAAACTTTGAGGCCCACTTTGTAAATTGCCCTTACCGCACGTTTCTTCAGGACAAAGATACTATTAATATCGGCGGTATTACTCCAAATCAAGATGCCATATGTCAATAAACATGAAAGTAACAGAACTAAGATAGTATGTAACTGATACGGTAAACTCTGCCAACTAAAACTGAGTATATTTCATTTAACAGGAAAAGGCATAGTCAACAGAGGAGATTCTCTACGATCGAGACGTTCCCGGTCCAATACATCAGTAGCATCAAGTGCATCAAGCACTGAGGCAATTACGAGGGCTTCAGCACCTTGCTCTTTGGCATCGTCCAGGTATAGTCGGTTTAATGTGTTAAGTTGGCGGCTAGCACTTTGCCCGTATAAACAAGAAGCCAGTGTAAAATACTTGCACGTATTGGCAAACACAAGTGACAAAGGCGCCTCTTGAAGCCTACAAGATCCCCAGGAATGGTGTACTTCTGGAATAACTGGTTCGCAACAAACGACTTGTATTTGTATAATTGAATAAAGTTACTGTTGTTCTATTCACCTTTTTTGTAGAATTTTGAAATATTTTATTCTACAGCTTTTACACCCAAACTCTGAGCTATGTCTCTGATCGGATTTTCATACTAAAGCAAATGGCGTTTTCAATAAAAAGATAATATATATCTCGATAAAGATGTATATCTCGTAATTGCGTATAATTGACGTCGCAATCTCAACAAGGATGACAGAAATGCCAAGTGAGGCTTATAACAAAAAAATTGTGTTACAATGCAGTTTAAACTTAATACTACTTTTACTTAGCGGTAAGTTTGCTATTATAAATTAATAGGCGCTGACAAATTCATGTTCAACTTAAGCCCAAACCAGAGACTGGTTTGCAGAGACCTTGCTTTGCAACTGAGTTACCGATTATTATAATTCCTAATAGTTTATTATTCGTTTATAATATTCGTTGTAGCTGTCGTAGCGCTGGCGGCACGCTTGTATAATTAATTATTGATAGCAACAAAATATTTTCAATCAATCAATCACAGGATGTTTGTTAAAACTAAATCTATATTAATAGATAGACTACATTTGTGTGGTCCAAAGATTGTTGACATGCACGTCTAAGAATTTCAAATTGTATGCGTAAGTGCATTAGAAATTATCCCAGCGAGGAGACGCCATGCTGCTTGTTTAGAGAAACGTAACCTTACCACGTAGAAAATGAAGTTTATATTACAATGCTCCTTTTAATAGAGCGCAGCGTCGCGGTGGCAACTCGTAGCACCTTACTCATTAGGTGACCGCACCAAAATTTTGCATCGACAAAATTTTGAACGTTTTGCGGTGCACATAGATATATTGCAGTTATTTTTCAAATTGTATCATGGTGTTCGTTTTTTTTTCATAGAGACTCATCAGCAGGTCTAAGCGCGTACAGAGTCGTAGTAATGGGTGCACCAGGAGTTGGCAAATCCAGTCTTATTGGCCAGTTTATGACTTCAGAATATTTACACGCGTACGATACCAGCATTGGTGAGTGAAATTACCTGTCACTAATTATATAACAAGCCACTTTATGATTATTAATACAAAGATTCCTGCCGGATTCGAACCGACGACGTCTCCTAGCCAACCGTGGCAGACGCTATGCCAACTAAGCCACGAAACGAACCAGCGGACCTCACAAATTTTTCTATGTGCTTGTTACAATTTTCAACGATTTGTACCTTTACAGCTACCAGCCCTGGTTAGAGATGTCGCTATTAACTGTAATTAAATTTTTATTGAATCTCAGGGTCGTATTCTAGAACTCTACTCAATACTCAAGTCAGGACTTGAGTATTGCAGTGAGCACTGAAAATCATATTCAAGTCCTTGCAATTAGGGTCGTATTTCCAGTGCTTGAAATCATACTCAAGTCTGCTCAAGTCCTGACTTGAGCATTGAGTAGAGTTCTGGAATACGACCCTCAGAATGTTACACCAATTTAAAAAAGGATTTTTGTCTAAGTGTTCGATCGTTGTATTAATAATTATAACAAACTAGTGGAATAATTTCACAAAAATAATTGAATATCATGTTGGTGAGACATTCTCAAATTCAATAAAAAATTTAAGTCACTTTATTTCATTTATATTTACTTTTTAGGGTACAATTAAGCTAATTGTAACCAAAATTTATGATTGCCCGCAACGGGGTTCTTGACCCTTAATAGATATTTTTAATTTCTTCCTTGAGATTATGTTTTAAGTCTGTTTCTTATCCGTCTAATGCATTTTTTCAGATGACGAATCCGGCGAGAGATCAGTGAGTGTGTTGCTTGCAGGCGAAGAGTCAGAGATCACATTTATGGATTCCCCGCCTGATCAAGTCATTGTAAGTAACTTTTTTCAAAACCTAAATTTCCTACGTCGAAAGTTATTGTCACAAGTATCATTTCACTAATGGGTTGCATTACTACAGTAACACGACAGAAACCATGTGCCAAAATTAATGCAACTAACAGATTTGAAAGTCTTCATTTCTTGATAACAGTGCTACGCATACGCCAAAGTGTTTTCTGAAATCTCCAGTCTGATGGCTGCGCACATGGCTACTGCGTGGTATACTCGACAGCAGACCGCAGCAGCTTTATGGAGGCCGAGCGGAGGCTGCAGATCCTCTGGGCGGCAGGCCACACAGCCAGGAGAGCAGTGATCCTTGTAGGAAATAAAGCTGATTTGGCCAGGTCCAGAGTCGTTAATACTGATGGTAAGTATTGCGTTGCCCTCCCCAAAATCACGGCCATGATTTGTACCCAATTAATTCTCGGGCATGTTCACGAGTTCAGCAATAGAAAAGAACCAGAAATGCGTTCAGAAATGACAGCAGATGAGGATAAAATTAACTGCGTCCAAAATACATTAAGAACTAAAAGCTTTCTCTTAACAATTTGGACTCGATACGAAATCTATGCACAGCGTAACTATGACTTTCAAGGACAAAGAAAATAACTTCCAACAGACGTACCCTTTGACAATTATGTCAGGTATTCCCAGAATTGGTCTCTCTCCGCCCGTGTTTTGCCTGTCCAATTAAGCCTTTAATTAAAGCCAGTCTCAGCAATTACATTATAACTGGTAGAAACCATTTCGCACTCTCAATAATTAAGTGGCCGAATCCAAAATTCGAATCAGTCATGCTTTAAATTGGTATAGCAAAAAGAAACAGAGTTATGACTAGAAAAGGGACAGCTGATGTTCCGTCATTTTAATTATAATAACTCTATCAGTTTCCCGAAAGTGTTATTCTTCGAAATTCGTCGCTTTATTATTGAGATTGCGATTTCATCGCTTAATTAAATGGGTCATAATTGGACGTAGTTAAACAAAAACGATCCAATGCACGTCCAGTCACTTTCGAGATATGGCAGTTTGAAGTTTAAAAGTGTTTCTCACTCTTATCTTCTTTTCAAAACTTATAATGTCATGTAACTCCAGAGATATTTATTTATATTTATATATTGGATTTTTTTGCTGATCTAAGAGGTTAGACTTTAGAAACCTTTTGGTACATATAACTAATTTTTTGATAATTTCGTGGATTGGATCCTTTTTGTTTTAATACGTCCAATTTGTGTTTAACTTTTGCTCAACGATAACCCAGGGTGTTGCCCAGTCCGAGACAACCCTGAAAAAATATACTAAAAGAAATTTCTTTCTAATTTTAATAAAATTCTAATTTCTCTAAAGAAACCCCAAACAACCTAACTAATGAACGCAGTGCCACCGGAAAAACAAAAAATAATTATGTCTGATTTAGTAACTTACGACTTCCTGGTTCACACTTATCATTGTTTTTGGGGCACAATGTATATTAAAACAATTATATATCCATTGGATATTTTCCCAATTAAATGTAACTAATACGCCTTGATTTTATACTATCATAATTTTTTTTTTTTTCAGTTTGTCCATCTAACACAAATATTATGTAAACCATTAAAATTATTGTAATGTGAGCCTTCTTCAGCAACAGAAAACAATTCTAAAATAATTAGTGTACAAAATATTATAATTAAGATTAATAATGGCCTACCCAAAACGTGCAGGCAAACACACAAGTCAACTTTGTTATAATAATGTTGTCAGGCGTTCAGTAACTAAGGCTTCATGAGTAATTATTTTAATTCCACGCCGTAAATAATTTAACATTTCCTTCGTAATAACTCATTATGAGGTTTCGACAAAATGAAAAAGGTTCAAGGGTAAATTTATTTTATTATTTGCTATACAATTTTAAGTAACAATTAGACATGACAAATATCTAAATGTTATTCTAGATGCGTATTATTTCTTCTTATTAAATTAATAATCACAAAGCCGTCATCGCAGCTGGCCGTAATGACGGGACAGCGCTGTTTTTTATTGTCCAATTCAATACTTACATTCATAAACAATAATGTACATATACTGACTGTACACGAGCCTCCGTACAGTAAAGAAATGACATACACTATACACGAAAAAATCGATTAGCAATAAACCATCGCAAGGCGTTGGGTGTCACTCAAACACAGTAACATCTTTTTATAATCTTTCGATCAAACTTTATTGTCACCGTAATAAACGTTAAGGGATTGGTTCAAGATTGCATTTCATTTCAAGATTTTGTTACGTATTACCTATGTTAATGGTACAGATCAGATCCAAAGGTCCAAAAGAGATTGCACATTCCATCTTCTATCCACTGTCCAAGGATAACTAGTAACAAAGACTATTTAAATTATGCACAAGGCCATCTTTTCTTTACATGCTAAATTTTGACAGATATGCTAAGCATTTCTTGATAGATATGAGTATGTAATACAACTTGTACTTCATAGATGGCGGTGTAAGTAATATGTGAAAAGAAACAATAAAAATTTTTCAGATCACAATTGAGTCAAAGATCCATGTCATTCTGAAGTTACCTTTAAACCTAAAATTTTTTTAATAAATATAATTTCCTTGTCGCATTTCAGAGGGTAAATCATTAGCGACATCATATGAATGCAAGTTTATCGAGACATCTGTGGGAATCAACCACAACGTAGACGAGCTTCTCGTCGGGTTGCTCACACAGATCCGGCTCAAGCAGCAGCACGCAGAGCGAGTTAGGTGAGCGCTTTTATTGTTCTACAAATTCTACGAGCAATTACAGCCGACGATCTGCACATGGAGCTGTGACGTCCAATCCACCTCAAAAATCAAAACCAAAATCAAAATAATCTTTATTTCATAGGTAAGCACTATTACACTTGAAATCGTCACATTGGTTAAACTCTACCGCACATTCGTAAGGCAGATTCCCCTGAGAAGAATGAACAAGAAACTCTAGGGGTTGCTCTTTGTAAATAACATTTGTACGCGTTTAACATATACAATACATTTTTTTTGCTTTCAAACATCAGAGATCGAGACTACCTCCACGAGCTAAACGGGTTACTACCACGGATTTTTGTCATCTAAGTACGCAAAAGTTGCATAATAAATAACCTTTAGTATAAAGTTTTTGTTTCACTATAGTTTTAAGCCTCGTGAATGGCAAATTTTGTATATCATCGGAATCTTATTACAGAAGCGTATACATTGCAAAATGAAATTGAGACTGCATGATGACGACCGTCAAGAACAGCTAGTTTATTTTTATTCCTCGTATTAATGTTACGTCTGTCACTATTTTTCATAAAGAAATTACTATTCCTTTTAACATAAATTACATTTCCATAAATGTACGTGACGCTGGTGTGCGAATGTTAATTTCCTTAAACTTATCGCTCAAAGATACTTTGGGGCCCAGATTGTAAATTGCCCTAACAGCAGGTTTTTGCAGGACAAAGATTCTATTGATATCGGCGGCATTACCCTAAAGCAAAATACCATAATATGTCATTAGACTGTGAAAGTAGCTGTTTCAAGCAACACCAAATAACCTATGAGACGACCGTTGTCAAAATTCCATTGTGTGGATATACTCGTAGCGAAACGTCTGTGCTCACGCAGAATCAATTACATAAAACGAGTTCGGTAAGTTTTTTTCACGATTACAAAAGTAGTCTGTTTGGGTAGACTCGGCTGGATTGTGTTTTGTTTTCGAATTTGTGTGAATTTATTTACTTATTAATTAAATTTTTATTGAATTGATATTCAATTATTTTTTGTGAAATTACTCCACTAGTTTGTTATAATTATTAATACAAAGATCGAACACTCAGAAAATCTGTCAAAGATTTCTCATAGATGGCGCTACGACTAAAAAGTCGTTAAAAGACCAAGTACAAAGACACGACGCAAGCACATAGAAAGATTCGTGAGGTCCGTTGGTTCGTTCCGTGGCTTAGTTGGTATAGCGTCTGGCACGGTATGCAAGAAGACGTCGGTTCGAATCCGACCGGATTGAAGGAATTTTTTCTGAGTGCTTTTTCTGAGTGTTCGATCTTTGTATTAATAATTATTTACTTATTTTAAATAAATAATAATAATAATTTTGACTAGCTATTAGCTAGCCCCATTACAATGCCGCCGTGACCCGTTTGTACTTTTGCCCCCTACGTCCTATGCCACTGGGTATTCAAAGATGATGCTTTTTTGATTCTACCAAAGATATAACCAATATTAAGACAAGTGTAATTGTTTCCAGGAAGCGCAGCAGCAGCCGCAAGAACCGCAGCCGCGCGCGCTCGCCGCATGACGCCGACCACGAGCCCCCCGCCTCCGCTCCGGTCCCCGCTTCCGCCTCAACCGCCAGCACGCCGAGAAAACGAACTCGACTGTCAGCCAGTGTCAAGGTATACCAATAATCTCAATACAGAGTACTAAAAAACCGACCTCAAAAGTTCGTGGAATTACTATAATTTTGTTGGAATCGGTTACCGGAAAATGCCACCCTTAGAGGTGAAATATTTTCTTCAAATTTAAATGGGACCACCACTGAGGTACCATCTTTCCAACAAAAAAAGAAACATCGAAATCGGTTCGCAAATAGACTATAAGATAAGCGAAAGTTATCGCGTAACATACATACAAAAAAACATACAGTCGAATTGAGAACATCCTCCTTTTTTATAGTCGGTTAAAAACATTTAGAGTCTTTTTCTCACAACAAACCCCAGAAAACTCATGAGCACCTTAACAGTGACGTCACTTATAATAACAAGTAAATAATTTCAACACAGAATTTAAAATATAAAACGACTTATTTATATTTTTCGAGTACAGGTGCGTGGCCTCCTGGGACGAGTGTGGGCGAGGGACTCGAAGTCGAAGTCATGCGAGAACCTGCACGTGCTCTAGCATTCAGTCGCCGACCCCGTGGCCTGTTTCCCCTTCTTCGACTGCGCTGTTGACTATGCCTGAACCCATATCCGCCGTCTTCAGCAAATGACAAAACATGAGCTTCCCTACTAAGACGCCATAAACTCCACTAAGTTTAGGATCGTCTGCAGCCAATGGCTTCCCGCGACCTTCACCAGGGTTTCGGTATAAGAGATGTGATTAGATTCTACGTAAAGTGAAGCAATACTTGTGTGGTGCAATTTTTCCACAGTAGGATCGATTTATTTTGTTGAAACTTATTATAATTTACATAGTTTATTATTAACAAAATGAACTAATTATGGATCGTTTTCAGATAACCTCCAAAAATGTGTCCCTTTCAATAACTTTTATGTTATTACATGAATGATAAGCATTATTTATTTAATATGATTGCTTGCTTACTTAGTCTGTGTTACACATAAAAAGACTACTTTACTACGTCACAGTAATAAATAAAGATTAAAAACGTGGGCAATTTCTCATTCATGGGAGCCGGTTCCACGTCGACCTGATTTTAAGAAAAGAAGGTAAAAAATTAAACACTCGTGGACATCGCAATATTTCCCACCGAGAATAAACTCTAATAACTTACATGTCGAATACATACCGTAACTTTCAAATTCATTATAAACAAACATGTTTTCTTGGGAATACAAAATGAGTTTCAATTTTTCTTACCATTAGTGTCAATTCAACTAGAAGCCTCCTAATAACAAAAATTCATACCGCATCACTTTCGCCCTTCACACACGTGAGAAAGGGCTCCTGTCGGACTGGAGTGTACACAGTGAAGTAACCTGTGCATCTCCGTTTTAGAAAAAAATCGACCTAGATACCAGTTTCAGCGCTAGTGACTAAATCGTTCTCATTCATGTAAAGCAATCTATCTAAATAAGTATTAATAGTTTTATAAACTTTATTGTACATCAATTAGACAAAGGGAAGTTTAAAATCCATGCACTTTTATAATGGTCCAGCTTATTTTACACACTTGACAATTAAAAATGTATCCAAATATCATGTTGTCGCTCTCATTCTTGTCTACTTTTAAGTCAAATGGTTACTTTAAGCCAAACATTTACTTGAAATATAACAATTAGATGGTGATAGTGGTGGTGATGACGGTGCTGACGACGATGATGATGATGGTGGTGATGACGATGATCGTGATGATGATGTGAATGGTAATGATGCTGATGATAATGGTGATCATGATAATGATGTTGATGGTGGTGACGATGATATATTGATGTACAACAAAGTTTATATGACATTAACAAAATACTTATTTAGATTTATTTATTAATTACATATAGATAGATGATGGTCTACACAGATGAGAAGGATTTTGATAGAAGTTTTAATAAAATTTTTGTTACATGTTAAATATTCTTTTGTGAACGATAAAATGTGTGTTGTAATAATAATTTCTCATTACTGTGCCGTCTTTCTCATTTATGTTTATGAGAAAATCATTCGTGTTACTGCAATCTCATTCGTGTGACCTAAAATATCTTTTTTTGTTGTATTTAACTTAAATATTTCTGTGATTTTATAATTGTTGACATTGCTTGAAGTTATTTGTACGTTTAAGACCTTAAACTAAAAGAACAAAGGGTTTTACAAAAATCACTCAAAAAGTGCCATTGAAATTCGGAAAGTGAAAGTCACCCTTATTATGAATTTAAAATCATTTGTATATGTATATATTATTATTCCAGTTTACTTAATAATTATTATGCAATTGGCAGAAAAATGTTTCGCTGCTAACAAAAACAAAAAAGGGGAAATTAAGGGTCGGCGAAACAAAAAAAATTGATGGAGTAATAACTCCTCAAAAAGTTTTTATTCAACGTTGGCAATCGTAAAGTGTAAGATAAGTAATCGTGTCGTGGATATCAAAGAAGTATTTAAAAGGTAGTGTTTTAGGTGGCCGCTAGATGGCTTTAGGAACAATTATGTAAAACGCCATCTAATGTGAAAGTAATGAATTTAATGCGTGTGTATCATTTTGGATGTTTTCATCGATTTCAATTTTTAGATATTATTGAAGAGAAAGGTATTATTAGAAAAGAAAAGATTTTTAGAGGAAAGGCTTATGGATAAACGAGAGTATTAGAGAAATTAAAATATTTATGATATTAAAGTTTAAAAATGTATGTGATCCCATCGTGTCTCCCGCATTTAAATGTTTATACTCCCCATACCAATTAGATTAGATTTTATAGTGTTTTGATTATAAATAACATTCTATACGATTAGAATACACAGAAGTTTTTGTCTATTTATTAAAGTTTTTCTAGATAATGCGTGCTCAATATCTTTTACGTGAGCTTTCCAGAAATAAAGAACATTTAATAAAGTAACGCGAGACCACATGACCATGTGCTGGTATCCATTGATTGTTTATTACGACAACCAAGAGGAAATATCTTGCTTCCAAAGAGGGGTGAAGCCTCGTTGTCGTAACAGACATTATTGTAGCACTTTTGGAGGCTTACAAAAATTTCGCATACGACACGGTCTTTGCGCAAATAGAAACCACACGGCGGTAAAAAAGCAATACTTGACCATTTTTTACTTTACATTCACAATTATAATATAAGGTAATTTATAAATATTACATATTACTGAAGCAAATTGCTGCCATTATAGTGTCGGAACGCAGCAGTATTGTTTAGAGTATGAATTTTAACGTTGATTTATAGATAATTTTAGCCCCGTTCTGTAGCTTGATGGCCTATGTAGGCATTACCAAGAAACCTTTTTAATTAATTACCAAAGACGAAGCCATTTTGAATTTTCGGAAAACAAAATGGCTTCTTTCATTGGTAATTGAATGAAAACTATTCAATATCTGTCTATCTTTCAGTAAAACGCTATAATCTTCTATACAACATTTGAATCGGGTCCACAGCTCCACGTCGAGCGAAACGAATTAGGGAATAGACAATTTATAATTTGAAATATATGTAAGCGAGGGTTAGATTGATGTAGGCAAAGTAGCTTGAAAGTTCCTTGTTTTTGGGCTCTGCACACAATGCTCGAGATTAATTGGATGCTGACGTCTTAAACAATCATGGTTTTGCGAAAAAGCACCAAAATATATTTTCGCTTTTTTGATAGTTTGTTCTAAAATTTACTTGTAAAATGAAAACTTTTGGTGAATTGTTGTAATTTATTACTATAATTCCCCGACAACAACAAGCACAACATCAAAAAGTTTCTTTTTACAAATAAATTTTAGAACAAAGTTCGAAAACAACGAAAAAAGCTTTTATATGGCTCTTTCGCAAAACTATGATCATGTTTGTTAACGCGTTATTACTTATCATCATTCAATTATCGTCACTAATAATTATTACTATTGTCGAAGCGCAGCGAAAGCAGGTTCCTTGGCATCTAAAAAAAGCGCTGAACTGTCAAAAAAGAAATAATTGCGCGCGAGAAAACGTGCAAAGTTATTTACAGTTACATCATCTCCACTTTTGATGTCATATGAAGATTGAAACGTAAATAAAAAATGAAAGCAAAACGGAGAAAAGAAAAAGAGGAATAGGCTATATGGCCTTTAGCCAAGCCGTTAAAACTCTACATTAAAAAAAATTTGCGCGCGCAATTGTGCAGAACTGTGAAGAAAAGAAATAAAGGAAAATAAACCAAAAGACTGCTGCGCTTGGATATAACAACCAGTGGTACACGTCTTGAGAGTATTGCAATGTATTCTGATTAATATTAGTTGAATCTATTCAATAATATCAATGTGACTAAGAAATCAGAGTAACCATAAGTAACATTTTCTTTTTGTCCATTGTTTTGGGGCGAGAATAACGGACAAAAAGGAACTTCGCTTCACAAGACTTAAAAAGAATCGTAACTATTAATTTAAATAAAACGTATTATAGAAATATAAAATATAAAAACGTATTACAGTGGCAGCTAGAAACAGGGCATTTAATAAAGTGGTATAGAACACTAGCTTAATGTCGCAGTCAGACGGTGTAAACGGGAAAGACGTGAACCGTCTAGAGCTTACGAGGAATAAAGTCAGGATTCGGATTTGACGTTACAATTTATTGAGTCCATCCAGAAAATTGATGTATGCCAAAAACATTACAAAAATGTTCCTCGGATTTTTATTACAATACTTTTGTTAAGTAGTTAACCACGTAGTTTTTTTTTTCATAGGATTAATACCCCTAGACCTAACGAGTACTGGTTTAAAGGGAATTGTTTCAATTTGAGTGCCTCAATATAGTGAAAAAAAAAGGAAAAATGTTTTTGATCCCTCCGGTGAGATAAGTTTGCCTTATTTTATTAGATTCCATCATTTCTTAGCTGCGTTTTGGATAGACGCTAGAAAATTTATATGTAATTATTGTATTAATAATTATTATGTTAATGGTTATAATAATAATGAATATCTGAATTACTAGTCAATAAATTTAGGTGTATCTTTAAAACTATTCGATGTTATATTAGTAATTTTATCAGTATTGACGTGTTTTGGCTAGTTTGGCTAATTTCATAAATAAAACATAATTGTCAAAATACCACTGATGTTTATGTGCACAAAGAATATTAAATTACTATTTAAAACATTACAAGATAAAATTATAAAAAAATTAGTCTAACTAACCAACGGAATGTAATTTTGTAAAAATAAAAGTGTATAGATTTAAAAAAACGTAGGTCTCAAAGTGGAAGCAATACGGTGGCTTCTAGAATCGATCGTGCTTGCAACCCCAGGGTCCAATCAAAAACACCAATCACTTCATCTGGACTTTCCTGGACCATCCTAGATCTTGCTAGCCCATCAGCAGTAGCCTTAGACATTTGTAGCTAAGTATCACTCTGAAGACTTCGCTGTGGATGTTACAGTAAATTAAAAAATTCAGACTTTTTATACAGTGTCTACCTTAGTTTTTATATATCGTTCTGTGTAAAAAACAAATAAAATAAATACTGCTTTATTCCTCTTATCTGTAATGTACTTATGAACTAGAGCTACTCTGGCTTCTACTAACATGTGAATGAAGAGGACGGCGTCTCTAAATACTGCTGTTGTTCAGTCCCCGTCTGTATTTCCTGTCGGACATTGACAGGCAGTGAAGGTAGTCTTATTTAATTCCGTCTAACAAGAGCATACTTTTTAAAAACATTACGAATACTAGCACAAAAATAATTAAAATCGATTCTACGAGCAGCTTGTCTCATCTAAAAATGGCAGAATGATTATGTTAGTGAGATGATGCAGGAAGACGTCAAAGGTGCTGATTTCACGGAGAATTTTTTTTATAATTTGTTCTGAAAATTATATTTCTTTTTTATGATGCCAATGATAATTGTAATTAATAAATTTTATATGTACCTAAAGCAATACGCAACGTTGCACATTGTCCGTTGCACAATAATGGATGTTGACCCGTACATCGATGTGATAAGAAAAAAAGTAAACAACTAAGCACCACTGCAAAAACAGTATGACGAAGTCTTCAGAGATGAAATGGTAGTGGTAATTCCAGGGAACTGACAATAATGTCACCTTAGGAAACTCATGATGTTCAGTCATTTTCGTTTAGAAAAAGGAATTAAATAGATAAAACGTTAATATAACTTTTTTGTTACGTGGCATCAATTTTATGTATATTTTTTAATATTGGACGATCAACTGCATGGATGATCGTAGTAAATGTCACAAACTACGGAGGGCCTATACCTGGCAGTGGGTTTTTTCGGGCTATGGATAATGGTGATGGACGATCGACTGTAGTACAGTTGATGCCCTATGATACTTGACCTCTAGCCGACCTTTTGGTTCTGAGAGCCTTAATCATTCAACAGAAAAGTGTAAAAAATATCCAGCTTTTTGATCAAAATTTTTATGTTGTTCGAGTTAGGACAACGGGACGCGGTACGGGAGCGGAGTTTTAGCGGGACTTTAGCGGGCTTGGACGTTGTATTTTTTACAACTCATGAGTGTGCTTTTATTAAGTTTCAATATCAATTCGACAGAAATGTGCTTTCTTTAAAATCTGCGGAGAAAGTGAAACGAGGCTGCTTTTGGTGTCACACTGGCAGCCTTCGCGCCTGCATTTGTTTCCCATAGGTTCGTCAGACCGCTTTTTACGCTGTACCGCTTCTACGTGGCCTGAGCTTAAGGAAAACAATTTAGGAAAATTAAAATGAATTTTCCAGTTCACAGGTCAAAGATTAAGTTTGTTTAACACCTTTCTTCACACTGATCTTCTCAGAACCAAATAGACGGTTAGTGGTTCAGGTATCTTAGGACATAGACTGTACACTGGGTAGTTTAAAGCGTCAACTGTGCATTGAAACCAATTTTTAGGAAAAATCTTAATTTATAGAAGTCTTTCTATTTTATAATTGATGTGAATATCTAGCACAAATAATTTGTACTATTTGTTTTATTAATTGGGCTTTGATATTAATACATTTTTATAAAAATAAATCGTATACATATAATGATAAGCTACTGAGTCTACTGCTGTTCCTTTCCATTCTCCCTTTTCTTTTCTTTTGAAAAAGTGTTCACGTTGAGAGACTTGGGTATCATATTGAATATTTTACATTCAGTACTATCTTTAACCATCTGTCAAAAAAAGTCTACTGAAGACATTGACTTACAATTATATGGACGTCGGGTCCGCGCTAAAAAGTGTCCGAACTTATAATGCGTTAAAATTGTATACAGAGCATCATTCACGCTTTTGTCTTCGTTTGTTTCTTCTGACAGCGAAGCAAGCAAAATTAGACAGTACTGCGATGACATTACAATTTAAATTCAACGTTTTAGCTTTTTCATATTCCTTTACATGTCACTACGTTTAAATAGGTTGACTTGTGACATTTTTTTCGTGGTTTTTGTATTAGACCCGTCGTCAATTTATTTGTAAGTCAATGACTGAAGAGGACTTATCTCTATATAAAAAAAAAAAGTTAAAAATAAGTTTTCCTCAACTTTCTCAAAGTTAAAATAACTTCGGTCCCCAAGTCTGTACCTAAGTTAAGTTAGGTCATGCCTAATTATAATCCCATTGGACCACGTTAAGCAATACATTCTTTATATTTGATAGGCCCATAGTGTCATAGATATTTAGCGGCCGTAGCTTATAGTAGAGTTTTATATAATTGTAATAAACTTAAATAGTTTAATCTCGTATTTCTGTGTCCATGTAAATTAAAGTTGTCGATGTTTTAATAAACATTTTGTGGAAAACGTTTATATAATGTGTGTTGAATATTTAGGTGACAGTTAATGGAGTGTATTATAGTCAACTCTATATCAATTGAGTTTAAATAATTATAACATTAAAACTCAATTAATTATTCATGAAAAAAACAACCTCAAAAATTCGTTGAATTACATCTATTTACCGGAAAGTACGCGAAACCAGACTCACCCCCTAGTTTGCCACCCTTGGAGGTGGAATATTTTCGTCAAATTTAGATGGGACCAATACTGAGGACCGTCTTTCCAACAAAAAATAATCATCAAAATTGGTGCATAAATACAAAAAAACAGACGAATTGAGAACCACCTCCTTTTTTGAAGTCGGTTAAAAATACATAAAGAGAGTGTTTAGAGTGGCGAGTAACAGGCGCAATTCCCCTCGGATTTAAAGTTTCAAGTGGCACTGCAACTGTTATGGGTAGGCGTGTCGCTTACCACCAGGCGCACGACTTGTTCGTCCCATCGCTGTATGTCTTAAAAAAACTCATAAACACCTTGCACGAGGGTATCAGAAATAAGATCCAATGTTTTTTCTATGTATTTTCCCTTTCGGACTGTTTGTACTACTTTTGGTTCAACAAATGGGATCCGGTAGGATTTTCAAGTATTGAGGTTCCCACTTAAATGGTGAACGACGGTTTAAGTTTTAACAAGTAAATTTCTGGGTTCGTGACACAAGTTTTAGCAATAAAACTTCTTGAAAATAAATGATAAAAAAATGTTGACATGGACAATGTCAAAACTACTTTGATTATTAAGTACTACCAATTACATAATCTCAGTACAGAGTACTTAAAACAACCGACCTCAAAAGTCATTCATCCCTTTGTTTGCCAAGTGGAATATTTTCTTCAAATTTAAATGGGACCACCTCTGAGACACTCTCTTTCCAACAAAATCAGTTAACAAATGGAGGTATCGCGTAACATACATACAAAAACGTCCTCCTTTTTTTGAAGTCAGTTAAAGAATAAGATTTCACATCGAGCTTTACGCTTAGAGGATGGGAAAAAAATAAAAGGCTTTAAGCGACTATCGACTATAATTGACCACCTTCGGATTTCTAACAAACAAATTATACAATGTGTATTGCTAATTTGTTTGTTTTGCACGTAGATATGAGTGACAGAGACGACGTTCTACAAAACCGAAATCTGTCGATTAAGGCTGATTTTACAGCTGCAGGCCATCCGCATTCGTAGAATTCACAGTGCTCTGGATAGAGTATTTACTTTAGTGCAGATATTCACAGAAGACAGTCGCCTACAATGAACGCACGCGTGGCTTGCGTGGAGTTCGTGCGGAACGTGCTCTGTACGGAGCAATCCGCGTCACTGTAAAGCGACGTTCTAACGCCACACATGTTACTCCGCTCCGGTGCTCCGCGCGAATGGTCGCAGATAAATCCGCACTGGTCTGAAATCTGCCTCCTTGAAACAAAAAGAGGGGAGTTATAACTTTGAAGCATTTATCTATGCATCTGTGCTTGTCTGTGACATCGTAGCTCCCAAATGGGTGGACCTAAAAGCGAGTTTTTTTAATTTAAAGGAATTCTTCTTTCGATTAGAAGGTCTGGAACACTCTATCATTATGTCGTTGATATACCACCCATTCGCACTAAGCGCTTTGCTTCCTCCTTTCTGATGCGTACGGCAAAGGAATGGAATACTCTGTGTTTCCCGAAAAGTACAATTTGGGGCTATTCAAGGCTAGAGTGAATAGGTATTTTTTAGGCAAACGCGTATCATCGTCGGTCACATCGTCACTTAACATCAGGTGAGATTGTGGCTAAGCGTGTGTCTAAAAAAAGCATTAAATTTGGACGGCAATTGGCTATGTTTGATGAACATCAGTTACGCTGTTCAAGGATCATCAGCTCTTTCGTTAGTATATGTAGGAATCACATTGAATTTTGGAAATACGATCAAATTTGGTATATTATAGAAATAACTTGAATCTGATGCAATCAGGACAGTCCAGAGACTACCTAACTCTTTAATTATTCACGTAGAACTATCATCTTTGGGCTCAACGAGTTGTCAGCTTACGGACGATGTATTGTATACACAATATAGAGGGTGTAACCGTTAAGTGTACCGAGGCGATTATTCTGGAAATAGAAGAGATATCAAAAACCTTTAAACTGACATCGAAAGTACGTTACCTAATGAGTAAAACGACAACAATAACTTTTTAAAATAAAACTAGAAATATATAAAAGTTTAACGTTTAACGTTTAATATGACATTCGTAGGCTTTCGAGGCTTTAGTTGACCTACTTTAGAAGGTAACAATAAGTTTACTGATATCAAAACTGCTATAAATAAGGTTATAAAACTATATTTTAATAGAATAAAAACAAATTGATATTTACTTTTAAGTAAGCACAAAATTTTGTATTCAAAGCTGTCGTTCGAAACCTTCGAAACTAAAGCCGTTCTACGAATGTCATATTGAATGTATGGAAGCGTTTGACCATACAATTTTGGATATTTCTAGAGAGTCCTACTCATTAGGTAAGCCAGTTTCGTTATTTTTTTGATACCTCATATTTACGAACTAATCACCTGGGCATACTTAATGAGTACACCCAGTATAGTTCCAATATATTAAAGAGACCGTTGACTAAAATACAATCCAATAATATCTGGTATATAATATATAAATTCAAGGATGCAGTTGAACTTTGGATTTGGATTTTCAATTTTTGAAACTATATACACTAGCCAATGTTGTATCGAACACATACATCTATATATACTTTGCTTGTTTCGTCTACAAATAGTAAAAGCATTAATAAAAATATCGAAACTTGATATAATTTAGAAACATTCATTATTGTATGTAAAAAAATATATCTGCCAACGGACTGCACTCATCGGAATATCATTTTGAATATACTGATTGAAACATATCTAATATTTATATTGTTCTTACACAGTTTTTCATGTACATTTTTGTGCACAACTTTGATAAAAAGCATATAAGACAATTTAGGCTCCGTGTAGAAATACTATTTGAGCATTTTAGTTTTTCAGTGTACCTTATTTACAGACCTTATTTTAGAACATTACATTGATTAGAAATATTGTCAGTAATTAATACAAATAATTTATTTGTTATTAAATGTGATGTTTCGAAATATATTCTGATGTTTCTGATACAAAAATAAATCGTTGTTTTAATATCGTCCACCTTTGTCGTGCCAAGAAAAAAACCACATTTAAAGTAATATTTTATTGATTTATAAAATCTACAAAACGTGTAAACTTTATTCAAAATATTTTAGTTCTTATTAATTGTACATTTTACTTTCTTACTTAAGTAGTATACAATAATCTCTGAAGTACTGTTATAAATCTGTCAGGCAGGTAATGGCTATAATCTCAATTTACTTTGCCGGAACGGGGACAGAGAATTTTTTAACCAAATTCTACATAGCATAATAAACTTAACGTCAAATGTGTAACGAACAAACTGGATATATTCCGGTACATGCAGGAATTTCCTAGAATCCGCGAAAATTCTCCGAATGACTCGCGGCCTGTTTATCAATTATTATTAGTTACTTATATTTTGTTCGAAATAAAGGTTCGAATTTGAATTGGAATGTTTTTTTAAGCAAATCGAATCTTAATGTGCATCATAGTAGTAAAAGTCCACAAAGTTGCAAGGTGGGTATTGTGTGGAGTTGCGTCTTTTTCGTCCAAAAAAGATTTTTTATATCGAAACTTGTAAGCATGGGATGACACCAAATTCCGTATTCGTCATTATACCCGGCGCTTTGGGTGAAAACCTGGTCAAAACCCGGGCGGGTTGATTTGCTTTTACCCTACTGCCCACCTCGGGTAACGTACAAAAAAAGATACTATAAATATGAGTCAAAAAACAGGCCCCACATCTTCCGGAAATTCTCGCGTAAATCCGTAAATTGTCGTGTTAACTCGGAAACTCTCGCACAAACTCGGAAATTCCTTCAATTACTGCATTGTATCTAGTTTGTATGTTACACAACTGTCATAAAGTTCATTATGCTATATACAATTTCATTACAAAAAGTCGCTTCCATTTTGAGAATGGAGTCTTAATTGAAAATTTATTCAATCCGCTCATCCACTACCAGGGTAACTTCCAGATTAGTTTTCACAATCTAATTTCGGTGGCAATTTTTATTATTTACATATTCTATAATATTATCACGAAATATTACTTAATATTCCAGTGTAGTATTCTGAAATCCTATTTAAATATACTCGAATACTTAAATAATAAAAACTGCCACCGAAATTAGGTAGAGAAAAATAACTTCAAATTTACCCACTAATTCAATATATTACGCTATTTATTTTAAATGACTAAGTTAACTTAAACGTGTTTTGCTTAAACTAAATATAGAAGACTATTAGAAGTGAAACTATTTTATCAGATCTGAATTGTCAACTCCATATATGTATAGAAAAGCAAATAAGTAGTCGATCCAGTCGATTACTTATTTCTATAGAAATTTTCATTAATTTTTCTATTAACATTACGGGAGTTGTGGTGGGTTATTACACAACATGACGCGTTGCTCCATTCCCAAAGTAAAAAGTAAAGTAAGTAAAGTCCATTTCACATAGAATGAGTCCTGTGACATTTCAAATATTATTAATTACGTTTCACGCATACTGTATTTCTAAGTAATCTCTCATCCAAGTTACAAAAAGAAATAGTAAATTTGTCATCATTATAAAAACAAACAATATTTGTTGGTTGTAATTTTAAATTAAAATTACTGTATATTAAGTAAAAAGAAAAAGAAATGATAAAGATAAAAATCGTGTTTTTCGCATCAATACAAGTGCATGCACCTTATATGCGCCTCGTTTTCTTTTGTTTTGAGCATTGCGTGATGTGTTTAGAGTTTTTTTTATGTATGTTACGCGATAACTCCGGTATTTGTGAACCGGTTTTTATGATACTTTTTTGTTGGAAAGAAGGTGCCTCCATAGTGGTCCCATTTAATTTTAAAGAAAATCATCCACCTCTACGGGGGCTGTTCACGCAAGAAGATTCATTTTTATAAATAGCGCCTAAATTTTACATATAAGGAGCAATTATTTTAATGGTTGATTTTGCTATTCTCCAATTCAAGGCGTTTTTTTCTCTCAACATACTTTGTGTAGTGAGAACCGATTTTTATTATCTCCTGTGTCAAGTCCCGTACAGTAGCGAACTAGGGGAAGAATCCGGATAAGCGCATTTTCCGGTATTTCTCCGGGATTTCTACATTGAGCCGGCCGGGGATTGAACCCGGGACGTCAGAGATGACAACACCATGAAATTGCCATTGAGAGGACGATTGGTTCTCAATTGAAATGTCAACAGTTCGAATGGTGTGCGCATGACGTCAATGTCTAAGTTGCGCACATTTTTGAATGTTTAGAAGTTATATTTGTCACTAAAAATGAAGGACAACAACAATATAAAACGTATCACAACCATTTAGAAACGTGTAAAGTCCCTAAGCCGCATGGTCAAAGGAGACCCACGCCCTGCAATGGGACGTATAATGGTTTCATGATGATTATGACGAAATTTTATCACGTTGTTAAATATACAAGCAAGTCTTAAAGTTAAACTTCATAATCTCATCGCTAGGTCAAGGTTAAGTAGTTATGAAAATGTAAGTTTTCATCGAGTGCCTGCAGCGCGGCTGTCAGAAAGTCTCGTTGTCAAACCACTGCCACATCTTCGGCTTCGTGTAGTCCAGCTCGTACTCCTCGCACTTCTGACCGGTTATCCTGGAGAAAAAAAGTCTGTCAAATGGTTTCCAAATATTCTTCTCTGGCCAGCAGATTAAGCTCCGCTGCATACGCAGTCCGCAGAATACGTGAGCTTACTGATGTTAGTACTGCTAGACTAGTTTACTTTAGTTACTTCCATAGTATAATGTACTAC
Organism: Hyposmocoma kahamanoa; assembly: GCF_003589595.1. Classification (NCBI taxonomy): domain Eukaryota; kingdom Metazoa; phylum Arthropoda; class Insecta; order Lepidoptera; family Cosmopterigidae; genus Hyposmocoma; species Hyposmocoma kahamanoa. The sequence goes on along the minus strand of NW_020653736.1, from coordinate 2,978,347 downwards.
GGGATTCTCATGTGAGGTAAAGCGGCAGATATTCAAACCATATTTATATTGCAAAAACGAGCGATTCGTTCTGTGTACCGTCTAGGCTCTCGGGTATCTTGCAGAGAAAAGTTTAAGGAGACTGGTATCATGAATGTGGCATCACACTACATTTACTCAAATATTTTATATGCCCGTAAAAATATACATAATTTCAATAAGAAAGAAGATATCCATAATATTAACCTTAGAGCTAAGTCCAAACTCATGGTACCACGATTTCGTTTAACCAAGGTAAACAACTCTTTTATGGGGAACTGTATACGTTTTTACAATAAAATTCCGGAACATATAATATATTAAGTTTATCATTGCCTAAGTTTAAAAACTACATTAAAAATATTTTGATCGACAAATCATATTACAAAATTGAAGACTACGTGTTAGATAAAGATGTATGGAAAGACGACACGGCTCCAGAATCCACACAAATTTGATTCAAAGTGTATTCCATAGAATTTAAGTTTATTTGAAAAGAGCATTCCCTAGACTTTCTTGCTCGTTCTTCTCATGGAGGCCAGGGTAGTGAACGAGCAGTAGCTCAAATGTGACGTTTTCAAGTGTAAATTTATTTTACCTATGGAATAAATAATCTTTGACTTTAACTTTGACTCTGAATACTTCCAAAATCTTCGTATAGCACTTACAATAACTTCAAATAACATTTCTAAATAAATTCTTCATTTTTCAAAGGGACCCATATTCAGCAGTGGACAAGGAACTCTTAGCACGATAGAGCCACATGCGAACACACCTCAGAAGTGCTTTTGTCATATGAAAATAACAACAATAACAATAACATACACACTCATAGCCCCTTATTAGGGAAACCCTGCATCGCGGGTGCCATGGACACACACATAGATAACCACAAATTACACCCAAACTCACGAAAGAAATAAATGAAGGCCATACATTTATTTTTCCCGGCCCGATAATCGAACCCAGGGCCCTTGTATGGCAGTCCAGCATGATAACCGTTCGGTCACGGAGGCAGTTAAATCATAAAAATAATACGAACCAAATGAAACAAATTACGTCTATGTGAAATTTTGGGATTCGATATAGTTACTTTTGGTATGTTAGTGAGAGGTTTGTCTAAAAATTAAAGTCACACATAGCGCCACAGGGATTCGAACCGTAGACTTCGCGGTTGAAAAGCAACTTTTCACCAATTAGGCTAACACCGATACAGCAGATTGACACAAAATAATTTACGTACCTGGTCTTTTTGACACATTTGACGATGGGATGCGCCTTGCGAAAGCACTGAGGTCCCAGCACGTTAAAGTAGGTGAGCCCAATCTGGGCTGAAACCAGTGAGTTGGTCTTGCGCAAGCACTCTTTGAACTTTACATCGCAGCTGCAGTGGGACCTGATACAACGCAATGCATTAAAATTCATTTACGTAACGAATGCAAAAGAAATAGCCAATCAGATGACATTGGCATTACGTGAAATCACACTGATAAACCAAATTTGGTGGTGCTAATATTGACTTTGACATAAATAAACAAAAAAGTTAGTTTCTACATTGACCGAGGATCGAACCCGGGACCACAGAGATGGCGATACCATGAAAACATAAAATGATTTTTTAAGTTCTTAGGTTTTCGCGATTGTTATACATAGGAATGAAACTATTTTTCCGGATTTAAATCGCGTATATTTGTTTTTTCAAACAAACCGACGTTTCGGGCCCTTTACAGGTCCCATGGTCACGGTTGACTGAGGTAGTACAGTCTTCAACCAGTTATGTCTAATATTGATGCAAACCACCCTATTTTTTCACTATAGTTACAATAGTTATTAATTAAATACCTTATTTTTAATTTTACAAAGAAAACATTCCGTCGCGTAAACAAGTCTGCAGTCTGCGAGCATGTCATGGATAAACCTACACATTCAATGAAGTTTGACAAACCCCAGGTCCTTGCAAAAGAAGTCCGTTATCTGCCCAGGATGCTGCGAGAGGCCATTGAAATTAAAAAACATCCTAATTTCAACAGGGAAGATGGTTTCTCCGTACCACCAGTTTGGGATCCAGTATTTCCTCTAATGAAAAATCCCAAACAGACATAAGACTGCAGTACTAATTAATATGTTTTAATTTATTCTAATTTCTATTAATAATTAATAATAAATTAAACTTAATAAAAAAATTCATTCAATAAAATAATTTGTAAAACTTAATGTAGCGTAAATTGGAATGTTTTCTTTGTAAAATTAAAAATAAGGTATTTAATTAATAATTATTGTAACTATAGTGAAAATATAGCGTGGTTTGCATTAATATTAGACATAACTGGTTGAAGACTATACCACCTCAATCAACCTTGACCGTGGGACCTATAAAGGGCCCGAAACGTCGGTTTGTTTGAAAAAACAAATATACGCGATTTAAATCCGGAAAAATAGTTTCATTCCTATGATTTTTTAAATTTCGCAACAGGGCGAAGGTCCAAAGTCATTACATTATATAATAATACCACAGAATTAAGCCTACCTGATACCAGCTTTCTAACTGCTACTCCAAAGCTAATTTAACAACAAATTGGCCTAATTTTAACGTAGGCTTACAGCGTAATTTAGTCCGTCTAGTAATCTAGACGCAGACAACTTAGTTATATAATACTGTGGTACGTTAAGGGCTTATTTGGACGACCAACTAGAGCACCATGGTGCAATAACGTTTAAGATTTCATTTGCTGCATGCATGCTGCTGACCGCAGGACTACTACACAAGATTGCTGATTATGCTACATGGTTGAGATTTTGCAATGCGAATTGAAGGCTGCACGTTTTTATAAACAGTTCCGTACTTCTATATCATTCTATACCACTTATTACCATCGCCATATTAACTAAAATAGTTAATTAAAACTTTATAGCGATAAATAAAATATGTAAACAAGACACACGATCCGGTCATTATTTAGTTTCTCTATAGTAGCCACTAATAAATAAACCATTAATGTTAAGAATTTTCGATTACCTTCGGGAACAACGTGAATTAAATTTCCCGTGAATTACACGACTATCCGCAAGTTGATTAACGCTCGTAATGAACGGCTGAGGTTATACAACGGTTGCATCATCGCCGCAAGCGCAGTGCCGGCCAGTGAAAGCCGGCCTCTTTTTTAAAACAATGTGATAAAATATTACTTCTATTTTGAGCATGACGATGAATGATCATCAGTCCTTTGTTTGACGACTGAGGTACAAACAGTCGTACACTGGTGTCTGTGTAGTCGATACCAAAACTCAAAACTCAGCATGTGCCGCACCTCAAAACCAATAAAATTTGTTGTACGTATCGAGTTCTTAAGTTTTCGCGTTTGTTATGCCAAAGTGATGAATTTTAAAGGTGGTTTGCGTTAACATTAGACATAACTGGTTGATTGATGACTTTACCATCTCAGTCAGCCGTGTCCATGGGACCTGTAAAAGGTCCGAGACGCTGGTTTATTTGAAAAAAACAAATGTACGCGATTTAAATCCGGAAAATAGTTTCATTTCCAACTTTTTATTCTATTTCAGGAAATCGTCTTTCTTTTGTCGACCCTTTTTACAATACTTTTTCAAAATTCTCAGCGATGTATGGAAATAGTTTTGATGTCCATAACTAGTCCCTAGTCTTTGGCAGCAACCAACATTTCGAAGCTTTACTACCTTAGAGGATGGAATCCACAGTCCCAGTTTTCTGTCCAAAAATCTAACATGGCACAATAATTTCGGTTGACAGGACTCCAATGACGTTAACCACTAGCTACGAAAAGTTTTAATATATTTCTTTGCACAATGAAAACCGTAACGAGAAAATGCTAAATTTTAAAACAAAATGCTCAACGCAGTGGCAGTTAAAGTGCAGTTAAAAATTATATAACTGTGACCACTCGCCACTAACCGCTAAACCCGTAATTGTTGGTTTGCTACCGAACTCGGTTACTCGGCGTGTAAAACAAACATACTAATTGTAACTAAGTTTATTGAATGTCACAATGTTTCACCACGATGATATTCAATTATATTTTGTGAAATTACTCCACTGGTTTGTTATAATTATTAATCCAAAGATCTAACACTTAGAAAAATTTCCCTCGATCCGACTGGATTCGAACCAGTGTCTTCAACATACTAATGATAATCACTATTTAAATATGACAATTTAATCTAAGTAATAAGAGTTAAAGTAAAGCAGCGCGTCTCCGTTGGCTTGGATACTTCTAGATAAGGAAATATGAATGATCGTGCTGTAAATAGAGCGTACTTGGGTCAACTGACTATACAAGCCGTCACACGTCTGAGATAGCTTTGGTTCGATGAAGTGGACAAGAACTTAAGGGACCCGATACTGGTGACTACCCGTAGGTTCAAAACAGGTAGGCGTGGCGGAATCTGATGTCGGAAGCCAAGACCCACTTTGGGTCATTGCGCTACCAAAGTAAGGTAATAAAAGTTACTGGCGGAAGGGTTCTCTTTCGAAGCAAAACCCGCCTGGGCGGAGGTCCTTACCAACTTCTACCGCTAAGCTGTATTCCGGATCGAAAACAGACATGCGATTCTTGGATGTTATGCCACGCGGAAGGCCACGCATTTGATAATAAGTATTCTGCCTAAGTAACGCAAATGGTTATAGACGACTGTAATCTACAAGATCATCGTCATCGATCGTGGATTGTGTGACTGTCCCTACCACAGTATAAAAAGGATAAAAAATCTCTTGGGAGACTTGCAAAGGTACTCCACCCGCTTTTAATGTAAAAAAAATCCTAATAGGAGTATCGTGCCAGTGGATCGTAAGCAGACCGATAAAATATTATATGCTGTCCTACTCAGGCGGGGGAGTGAGGAAGGAAACAGAATTTGTAGGAAGCCACGATGCGCATCCCGGAAAGAGCTCCGAGCAAGTACCGTAAAGTAGTGGGTTTATTCTACTTATGAAAATCATAACGATGTGTTATGCAACTATTGTCCTTCTCAAAGTTCAAGTATAGAAACATGGGGGTGCTAAAGTGACAACAGTAATACTGTTAAATTAAAAAAAAGATTATAATTGTACAAATATTTGATAAAGGAAACGAAACAAAAGAATTTCAATTATTTTTATATATATTTAAGGCTATTCTAAATGGAAAATACATCTTTAAAAAAATATAGATCCCGCATAATCTCAGGCCTTGTGAAAGAAACATTTTTTACTCTTTACAAGTATAAAACCTAACAATTGAACAAAAAAAAAGAATAATGAAAACTACAAATTAGTACCCCGAGAAACACCATAATTGTAATAGAAGAATCATCAAAATCAAATGCAAGACAACGCTATCTAAGGAATATTCACGGTGCTCTCATCACCATAATCATCTAAACTAATCGATTTAGGACGCAGAATACATCCCTGCAGAACACCATAAGCGCATTCAACGAATCATCGATGTGTCTACTACCAGCTGCATTTATGCATCCTGTAGAATTTAACAAGTATGTGGCAAGGCACCGTTGATGCATAACTGATTACGTTAGCTTGTTACTATCTTGTGCGACATTGTGCGAATACTTGTCTATTGCCTTAGCGAGGTAGAAAGGGAAGGTTTGCAAATCTAGAAAGGGCAACAGCTTTACTGCGTAATTTAGTGTTATGTTTGGAAATCTCACAGAGGTGATTGTGTAAGAATATGGATTAGTATTTGACTTATTACCGGCTGCAACCTTTTTCTTTTTTAATAAATAATATTTCACCGTTATAATGAGTGACAGATATTATTATTACGTGAATAGGAAGACAAATCAAATTCTGTTAAATTCGAGAAAGTTCTTTCTAATTTCTCAAAATCGTGTTGAGATGGCGTGGTGCACAAATTTATTACCCAAGCTTCTTTAAATTTGCCACCACAAATCACGGCCAACATTTTTTCCATGCTCTATATTCGTAGAACTGTCAAGCCAATATTGCTCTTTTCACCGCATAAGAACTGACACACGTCAGGGGTGTTAACTATGTGGCTTTGCGGTCGCAATTACTATTCAAACACGGCAAATATTCTTGACAATTCTAGGATTACAAAATTAGCCACCAACTATATTTAAAGAAATGAACTCATTATCCTGTTACCACATGCTCAAAATTACTTCGACTTTCGTTGTAAGTTCATGCTTACAATCGAATTTGTTAGTGGTCATAAATCAACGCCTGTCGATTTTAACTCTGTCGAGTAGCTATAGTAGACATTGCTCGACCAACGCTAAGAAAATTACTCAGTACACAATAAAAACATTGCATAAAGAAAAATACATCTCACAGATCACGACAAATAAACTACGATTTGTTTGGAATGAATGTTTTCTCTGACGTTGCTGCAAGTGTTGTGGTTTCGTCACTTCATGACCAAAAAGGCGTTTATTGACAATTTAATAATCTCAGTCGCTTTATAAAAAGGTCAAATGTAGAGCAATTGCATTTGTGCATTTCACAAGATTTGGTGGAACACGATTCTATTATACTTGTTTTATGTTATGTATAACAAATTATACAGCATCTTTGTCCCAGTGACAAAATATGTAGAAGTTCCAGCCTTTAATGGTAACCCCTCGGCAAGATCAACTACAGTTAAATTTTACTAACAACCTTATACGAGCACAGTTTCGTCGTTTAGATGTAGGTTATAGACCCCGATTAGGCCATGTATTTATGATGAGTGTACTGGATAAAACGTGTGGTGATAAAATGACTCAAGACACGACAGAAAGTTGAAATCAAGTTAATATTGCATAAATATATGTACAGAGTATAACAAAAGGCCCGACCAAAAATCAGTGATCATACTTATGTCAACACCATGTATAATACGATGTTTTAGAGCATTTTCCAAGAAACGTAAGGGTCTGACAATAAATATTTCTGAGGAATTAAAAATCTATAATCACACCATAACTTTACCTTACAACGTATTTTATTGAGATGATTAAAAAAGATCAAAACTGTGTTAGTCAGCCAAATTGGAAATAACTGTATTACAACCCACCTGGTGAATAACCCAGTATTGGTGAGACCATACTTGGTTTCACCTGACTTGATATAGATCTTGCAGGCATCGTGCTGACGACAGCAGGTGTCCGTGAAGAAGAAAAGGCCTAGTTCACTGTTGGAACGCGCCTGCGCAGAGTGCCCATCGCCGCACCATACTGTGCCTATGTGTACAAATATTAATGCAATATGGAACTAGGCAGAATATTTTGTTAGAAGGTACTTAAAAATTACACTGAAATTTGACCTAATACTACTAGTCCTGGTGTTATCTAAGCACTGCTTCAAAAGTTAACAAGTTTGCCTCACTGAACTAAAAGGATGATATTATACCCTATTACGATTACTAGATAATTCTTGACAAATATAAACCACTTACCAGGGTAAATAGCCTGTACGCGATCCTTAAACATATCGGCCAACGAATTGGCAGCGCTGGCTACACTGGTCACTCCTGAAGCAAGGCTAGAGACGAAACCTCGATCAGAATCCAGCGAACCAATGTCTTTGACCCCCGCCATCAGCTGGCTCAGAGGCTTGCTGAGACCAGTTGAGATACTTTTAAGTATACCGCGGCCAAATTGCCCTGAAAAATTAGAAGACTAGATTTGGCAAAGTCACTTTTGATTAGGTTGCATTATAATGCTTACACAACGTTCCTGGATTACTAGCCTAAACAACGATATAGAAATTGGTAACAGTAGTTAAACGCATAATTAGTGCGTTTAACGCCTGAGTGGTTGCATTTTCCGCTTTCAGATTTTAATATCAAAATCAATTGTTGACGAAACTAATTCCCGCACTTTATAAACTAATAAAGATAGTTTATTTTAAAAACAATAATTGAAACTTATTTTACTTGTAAATTAGGCTGTAAGCTCAGCTATATCTATGACTTTAGACTGTAGCCCTGTATCCTCTTCCGAACTGCAGGGTCGGTGGAGAAGAAATGCAATCTTGTCGAGAGTCCATGGTTAGTCGTTTGAAATTAACACTTAAGGTAATCTCCGATTGAGGCGATGCCAATCTTGTCAAATTTAATGTTACCAAAACGCAGGCGTGTCTTTTCTCCACTAAACGGAGTCCCTTTCACCTGACTCCGACTTTTCGTGATATATCCATACCGATAGCCGACCGTCTTCACCTACTTGGAATGGATCTGTCGTCCAATCTGAACTTCGGCAGATACATTGAACCCATGACCAAAAATGCAGTCAAGAAGCTTGGCATTCTTTCCAATGTGAGGCGTTACTTCACACCGAAACAGTTGCTTCAGCTGTACCAGGCACAAGTCCGGTCGTATATGGAGTATTGCTGCCACTTATGGGATGGCTCTGCTAAATACCAACTGGCCACCTTAGATTCAATAAACAAGCGTGTTAAGAGGCTTATAGATGACTCGGAATGAGTAGAGGCGAAGCTGCAGAGCCTTGAACAACGCCGTAGAGTTGCCAGCTTATCGGTATACTACAGGATATATCACGGAGAGTGTGCGATGGAATTGCATAATTTAATTCCGCCTTCCCCTTTCCATAATCGGGGGACTAGACGCGGGCTGGGGTTCCACCCCTATGTTGTGATTCCCCGGATTCGCACGAAACGTTTCACTTCCACATTTGTATGGCGAGCGGCTGGGGAGTGGAATTCCCTGCCTGCAGACTTGTTCCCCTAACGCTACAACTTGGACTTTTTCAAGGCGAGAGTGAATAGGCACTATTTAGGTGTGCCTGCTACATCCTCGACCTCGTCGTAACTTTCCATCAGGTGAGATGGAGGTCAAATGTGCACTTATTTTTTATTAAAAAAAAATATAAGACCCTTGTTTGTTGGTTCACCCAAGTTTGACGAATCAGTCACTTGAATCATGGCATTTGCGCCAAGCAGAAATGTAATTAAAGCGTCTAACTAATAAACTGTACAGACTGGTCTGAACTTTCAATATACCTTCATCGTGAGACCTATAATAAATCCATCAGCAATAATATACAATCGGATAGAAAATTAACTTGCGCGAAAGGGACAAAGATTGTTTTGTTCCAAAGTTCCCACGAAATAAGGAAGTTGGGAAGCTGTATTATGGAAAAGGAACATAAGAACTACACAGCTTGTAGGTATAGACGCAATATGGGTTTTGTATAACTGTAGCATTGTATGTTGATAATGTTGTTCTCACGTTTACATTTTGTAATTAACTCACTAACAATGAGTTAAACTATAGGTACATTTTGAAAGACAAGTACAGGTTAATGTTTTTTAAACTTAAATTAATCAAGTAAATTAAAGAAATTAGATCGAGACGTATATTAAGGAAAGAACTCAATTTGGTACCAATAAGGGAGGGACAATCTTTTTTTTTTTAAGTTTTAGTTTTTTCATTTCACCATCAACATTTACCTATCACAGAATATGAAGGTGTCATAAGTATTTTATTTATACTACAGGCGAAATTCTCTACCATCCTTGAAGATCTCTACCAGGATGCGTTTGGCCCGTTTTTACGTGTTTTCGATTCTTTTGTATGGCGTAGAGTCCTGGACTCTTAACCCAAATTAAGAGCAACTGCTTAGAAGCCTTTGAAATGTGGGTCTGTAGAAGAATTTTAAAAATATCGTGGACGCATAGTGTCCAATGTAAGAGTATTGCAAATGGTGAATAAGAAATTAGAAGTCTTGAGTACTGTCAAAAAACGCAAACTGCAGTACTTTGGTCATATAATGCGTAATGATAAATACGGTCTACTCCGACTAATTATGCAAAGAAAGATACAGGGAAAGCGACCACCTAGAATAAGACGTACTTCGTAGATTAAGAATCTCGGGACATGGTCCAACCTGAGCACAAGATCCTTGTTCCATGCAGCTGTATCTAAAATATAGATGGCATCTCTAACAGAAGGCACGTGAAGTAACTGTCCATTGCCAAACAAACGCTTGTTGAAAAACATGTTAAACATGTTGACATAATGTCATTCGGTCAAATTCGCATATTGTGAATTCATCTTTCGAATAACGCATATTTACTAAAACAATGAACATGAATCTTAAAGGTATACCAGTACGGTCTATTGTTTTTGGCAAAAAGATATAATTATTAAATTTATTTCCTCATTACATAAATGTGTAAATTCAATACTAACAAAGTAAACCGCACCAGTTGGCACGATGTGTAACAAAAATAATACGATAATTTGAGCTGATGATCGTTACCTTTTTTTTGTGTAAAGCTCATGTCGATATTACCTCGCTCATGTCGAGCACCATCCATGGAGGATGGAATAATTGCAGAAATTAACAATTCGTATTATACAACGTAAAATTATAATAATATCGCACAAAAACTTGTGTTCATGAGATCATAAAATTGTTGCCATGATTACAGATATAAACCTATTATTGTTTGTGTTATATAGAGTAATATATATTTTTTGTTGCACCCTGTATACGGAAACCTTTTACACTTACCTAATCCTCCATTCTCTTCTCGACTCCTCAATCTTTCAGCCTCCAACGCCTCACTTTGCTTCTGCATCCTTTTAAAGAGATCATAAATTCCTTTAGGCACCACTCTTTCCGCCACACTTTCAACCACGCTCTCCACCATACTACCGGCTAGACCAAATATTACTGACAACGCATCAGTTTTCGGAGCGGTGGTGGGTACCACGTCTTTAGCATCATAATAATCTTCAGGCACTTCCTCAGAGTCAAGTCCAGTATAAGGTATTACGTCTTCTTTTGAATCTATTTCCCAATCTGAATTAATTTCTGTTTCTATCTTAGAATTTGTGGTAAATATTTCATCTACGCTTGATTTGTTGCTTGCTGTGATTATGTTGCTTTTATTTTCTTTGGTTTTATAATTTTCTTCGTCGACTGTTGTCTTATTCGGTGTTGAAATCATTAAATCGATTTTTGACGAATTTTGAATATTGGCAATTGTTTGAATTTCTTTTGAATTTGTTTCATTTATCTTTGTTTCAGTTTTTGATACTGTGGTTTCCTTTTCTGGAATACTAACAGATGCAGAATTATCTGTTATATTTTTAGGTTCAAACTTGAACTCGAGAGTTTTAGTAACAGCTACGTCGGTGGTTATACTAGTAGACTCCACTTCAAATTTAACTTGAGTTTTTTGCTCTATTTCTTTATTTAAAGCTTCAATTTCTTTTAGTTGAATAGCTACGTCTCTTTTTGTCGTGGTTGTTTCACTATTTTCACTAATTGTAATAGCTTTGTCATCATTTTCTGTTGTTATGTAGAAACTGTCTGTTGATGTTTCAGTCGATTGTGTCGATGATGGTAATGTCACTGTTTGTGCAATCTCAATAAAAGGAACTGTTCTTTTTGTATTAGATAAAGGAATAACTGTTAAATCAACTGCAGTAGTACTTTCTATGATACTTAGTAGAGCATTCTCTGTTGTACTTATTAATTCTAGTGGTATGACACCTAGATTTTCGCTTGGCGTTGTATCCTCGACAATTTCTTTTGGACTTTTATCGTATGTACTTAAAGTATTCTCTTTAACGACAGTGTATTTGTGAGTATCTTTGTTGAATTTGTCATTTGTATGCCATGGAACAGATCCGTACTTCTTGTTAAATTTAATGGTGTAGTCTTCGTCGAAATCTATGATGTTGTTATCTAAGTCATCATCAGTGGGCCCAACGGGAACACCTGTTATCTCTATAGACTTGCAGATGGCTGACTGAACAAGGATTAACGATGCAAATATGAAGAGATACTTCATCTTTCGCCTCTCCCTGTGGTACATTGTTTTTTGTCCATCTGAAAAAAAAAACAGTCAATAGTTGAAATATGCCATAAAGAAATAAATAAAAAGCACACAATTTCATGGAGATTGGAATTTACGAGAATATCATAATCAAAGCTATAGACGTTATGCAAATTAACTTAGTCACCTAGTCGTACTGCCGGTATTTGTTGGAAAATCAAACTTGTATGCGATTACGCTACAATTCTATCCTTTAGTAACTTAACAAATATCACTATAAAATTGTAACTTCTTATAGTTTGTTTTGCTAGAAAATGCTTTCTAATAACCTTTATTCAAGAACACCAACGCCATTACATTTATTTAAATTGCATAATTTATGCTAATATCTTATATATAAATAAATAAATAAATTAACCTTGTCTTCGATAATGTGATAAAAAAATTTGACACAAAATATTTGTTACTTTAAAATCTAAATAAAGTTTCTAGGTACTTCAACTGCCCGCAAAACAACCAAACGTGTCCTCCTTCTCTTCGTCTGCACATGGTAATCCATCACGCTGCCAAATGCGGGTAGAGGACTATATAATCGATTACATTGAGCTGCGATGGATGAGTCAATAAAATTTCACAAGATTCAATAATTTAGAGTAATTTTCGACCGTGAAGGTCATAAAGTTCAACAGATTGACCGTGATCTCGATTCAGTATTTCAAAGAAACGTCATTCGCGAACGAAAAATTGTGTTCTCGAATACACAATGAACGAGTTACGACTGTATATGCAATAAATATAACTTTTTTATAAAAAATAACCGACCTCATAAGCTCGTGAAATTACATCTATTTGCCGAATTTTGTTGAAATCCTTTACCAGAAAATGTGCGAAACCGGATCCATACCCAAGTTTGTCACTCTTAAAGTGAGAAAATTTTGTTCAAATTTAAATGATGACAGTATTCAGGTACCGTCTTTCCAACAAAAAGTGAATCATCAAAATTGGTTCACGAATGTCGACTTAATCGCATACACACATAAAAAACAATACAGCCGAAAAGAGATCCTCCTTTTTTTTTAAATCGGTAATAATGATGAATTAAGTTGACCGTTTGTTCTCCTGTCACAAATATCAATATGTTACTACCTACAGGTATTGTAAAATGTATTGCAACTACGTTTGGAAGCTGTAGCATTGATTTTGGCAAATTCACAGTTTTCGCCATGTATATTTTTAAATATTCACGGTCTCTAATACGAACAATTAACAGATCATTCGTTACTTAGTGACGAATTTATAAAAGTTATAATAAGTATAGAACAAGGGCAAAGAAGGAAAGGAAGAACAAGAACAAATAAAAGAAAGGGTCAAAATGAGTACGTATAAAGAGGTGAAAGGAAGTGGCTACGGATCGCAAGGAATGGGCACACCGAGCGCGATTCTTAAATACGACGAGGTATTATGACATAACATTAATACGAGGAATGAAAAAAGCCTCATCTTGACAAATCGTCTTTAACGGGGCAATTTATACGCTTCTGGAAAAAAAATCTTTGTGGTGACCTTCTTGGTTCTCGCAGGTTGTGTCCATCTTTGAAATAAATGAATGATATAAATGAAAATGAACATATATATTAAAATAGTTGATTACTGATTATAAAAACATCCAGTAGTTAGTTTATGAGCGGGTAACTCGGAATGGAGTTGTAAATGTCGGTTTTTCGGCGGGAAAAAGGTGGACTGTTCGCCGGTTGTAATGTGCAATCACAAACCCATTGATTTTAAATTAACTAATTTGACGTTATAATTCATCGCGATCTCAACGACAAAACCAATTATCGAATAATTCCTGACACAATTAGTGACAAGGGAGTCTCCCAGTAGCGAGTAGACTATTATATTCCGACATAATATATTTGAGTCTGAAACAATTTTACAACAACAGTACATATGCGGTAAAATAATCAATTGAACTATATTAATAATTACAATATACGTCCAGCCATGGATAATAATAGGTTGACGTGGTTGTGGTATATGGATCGTTTTCTCACAGTGTCAGTTACGAACGTTTCAACATTGGGTGCAATGCAATCGACGAAGCGTGAAATTAATACAATGCCAGTGAACTTAACCTGCAAACGTAATTCCATTAGTAAGAAGTACACATGCTGTAAAAGTTATGAGCGGTTGTTTCTCAATTGAAAAGTAGGCGGTATGAATAGCAAGGATGAAGAGAGACCTACGGCACACCGCTGTACAGAGGTCATCTATCAGACATTGTTTTAAAATATTATAATTTAAAAACTAATTTCGATTTTTTTTCGATACAATAACAATTTGTTTTTATCCGTTAATTCGGTCTTGTGGATTACAAGGTCCTAGGCTCCGGAAAAATGTCATTGGTCATGTCATGATTATTGTTGATGCCTAAGGCAACTTCTTAGTCTTTTGTGTCCTGATATCGATTTGAAAGTAATTGTAATAATTATAACTGATAATAGGAAATTGTCCTTCTACATTTTATTTTTTTATTAAATCACGTTTAACCCTATTCGGTTTTCTATCAACATAATCTATGTATAGCGTCCCAAAGATATCAAACGTAACGAATAAATTGTTCCAATGGCGAGTTAACATATTGTAAATTACCAGTTAGAATTTATTAAAACTGGCTATTTATAAAAGACATACCGTACTATATGTATGACCAACAAGGCGGTAGAACAATCGACAATTGTTTTATATGTAGAGTAAATCATGAACAAAAACCTGACCTTGGTCAGTTTCTTATTCTACGCACAGTAAGCTAATGTTATTAACGTTTTTATTTAAAAAAAAACCTCAAAATTTCGTAGAATTACATCTATTTGCCAAGTTCTGTTGAAACGGATTCATCTCATAATTTGCCATCATTACACGTAAAATATTTTCTTCAAATTTAAAATGGGAACACTACTGAGGTACCCCCTTTCCAACAAAAGAAGAATCATCGAAATCGGTCCACAAAAATCGACTACCTATTCTTTTTGAAATCGATTAAAAACAAACCCCATTGCCGCGTATAAACACACAAACTGAAGTGTTAGGAAACAAACGAACATAGATGGAATGGAAACAAGAAAAAGAAACAAAGAAAGATGCATTGTACGAGTATATCATAGAAAGCTGAAGGCTTCAACCTGTTTGGTAAAATAGATAACTTGACACATGTCACGATATCATGGCTGTTGTAGACTTCTTAAATTTTAACATGTAACAACATGAGATTGGTCAGAGATAATTGGTATGAAAACTAGATTACTGTGGCAACAGTTATACTACCTATGAAAAGTAGATTAGCTCGGCAGAGAATCTCCAGTTATTACTTCAGTGTTTATTACATTACGTAAAATTACTATGTACTTAATGATGAAAATTTGCAGATCTTACTGATGTAGTAATTTGAATTTTGCATTTTGTACCAAAAGTTTCGTACGTACAAATCTCCGAAATGGTGGGCCATGGATTATGGATCAACTACATATTAAAACAAAGTTAACATTTCTACATTAGCACCACAGTACATTTACCAAAATGTAATTTACGTTAACAAAAATAGCAATTTATTTATGAAAAATAGTGACAGACATAACATTACTACGAGGAATAAAAATAAAGCAGCTGTTCATTTAAGGGGTAATGTAATGCTTCTATGACAAGATTCCAGGTGATGTTCAAAATTTGCAATTTACGAGGTTTAAAAAGTGAAACAAAAAATGTATACTAAAGCTGTTATACAGCTTTTGTGTACTTGGATGACAAAAATCCTGCTTTTGGTAGCAACTCATTTGGCGCTAACAGATTTCTCTCGTGAATTTGGATGTAATATGTGCTTGTCTATGTGTGCGTCCAGGACGCCCGCGATACAGGGTTTTCCTAATGAGGGGCTATGAGTGTGAGCGCTAAAAGAAAAAGAATGAGTAATAGCGTTTAGTCAATACGACGATTTCAAGTGTAATTTGTTCACCAATGAAATAAAAACATAAGTATTTGAGTTAGAATCTAAAGCACGAAACCTCGTATTAGTTTCTTTTAACGCGGGTTGAAACTGTTGACTTGAAATAGTTCTAACTTCAGAATATCTCACAATTTCAAATACGTGTAATTATAAAATAACGACTCTCTTTAAAATCTTTTGGTTAAGGGCATTTCTCCCTGACTTCAGTGGTCGAATTTTTTTTTCTTAATTTCAGGTTGAGCGGGAAGGAAAAATAACTAAAACTTACATACGATTCCGTTAATTGGGCAACTAGATTCTTAATACTTAATAACATGTTTGATCCATCTAATTCAGGTACCACCGAAATCAGGATTTCTTGACAAAAGGCGTAATTTTTGTATAAAATATTATGAAAAAGTCAATAAAACATTCAATAATCTACATAGACATTTACTAATATGACTAACTATTAAACCAGGCATTAAAAACTAAAATTTATTTATAAATCGACCAGAATAACGCCAACAACTTTCATCTTATGACTATTAATTAAAATCAAGTTTGGGTGTTCAGCCTTTTTTCAATCACACAAAGTATTTCCGTGAGGAATTCTTTTTAAAAAAAATGTAGAACCTAATCTGTAACTACAAAAGCAATAAATTTTTGGAAACTTGCGCGCTTAATATTTTCATTACTTTTTGTACATGACGAGGTAATTCATGCAGCTTTAAAATCTTTCCTTCTGCTTTTCTTTAAACCTATCATATATAATCGGATCGCTTTTTATCTTTGCTTTTCTAGCACGTTCCTTTATCTTCTTGATTTCCAAGTTTTGGTTTCTGTTTTGATATTCCTTATTTATTTTCAATGGGAAGCTAGCAGTAATATAAAATTGTGAAAACCAACAGTATTAACTAAACGTTTATATGAAAAAACGTATAAAATTCTTACCTTTCAAAAAAATATGGCTTCGATGGCAGGTTTTTCCGACTTCTATGGAAGCTTTTCTGAACTCGGTGGCATTAAATCCACCGAATCCAAGGCCACGGGATTCAGAAAATATACATATTTTTTTATATTACTCGTAAACGACAATACTTGCAAAACCTATACATTGTTATTATATTTTAGTCGTGTCAACATACAACCATAAAATTTAGTTTTTGAAATATCGTATACACCGAATTCAAAAATCAACCTGGACCAAATCCACCGAGTTACGTATTTACACGCAAAAAGTCCTAAAATTGTCAACAAATCGTCCACCTGTTCTTTCCAGCCGCAGGGGCATGATGGACGAACAATACGAACGTATTCCGAAGCTTCTGAAATGCTTCACTTCTGATGTGTAGCGTGATTAGTAACTACCACCGAATTACCTCGTAAGCCTAAGCCTGGGATACGCAGCAATCTTCGTATTGTGATAAAACTACTATCTAATTTATTGTGAAATTCAGATTAGAAGTACTGTCATCTAATATATTATACGTGAACTAAAGTCTAATATTGATATACGGTTTCAATTTTGAGAAAAATGACCCTTTGTGTGGAATTCTGTATTTGGGACACGCCACCTTTGTCAGGTTTTAGTCCTTTCGGATTGTTTTCTGAAAATTTTGTGCTCTCCAGTTAGCTTTCGATCTATATTGTACTGTCGTCTTTTTTTACATTTTTATTTTGATAAATAAGTAGAGTTTAGTGTATGGACAATGAAAATTGCAGCTTTGGAGAAATGCCCTTAACAGTAAAAATAAAACACTCACCCATATTGCACAAAAAACTAAATAACACAAAAATGTAAATAACGAACTATTTGAATGTTAACACAAAGAGATCTAAAATCGATATGCGTGCAGACAAAGTCAAAAATTGCGGCTGAAAATTCAATGAGCATTGCAATCGTTTCGTGGTACTAGTATATGCGCAAGGACATCTCGCAATATTTATTTTTAAATTTACTCATTCGTAGCTACAGAACAAACGAATCAGCGTAAACACTGATTCGCTCATGACCGAACAAAAGATTAATTGATTAGGCATCGTTTCTGTTAATCTTCCGCAACTAGTGAGACTCTGGAAACACAACCTCTAAAACCCACGTGAACAAATGGCGAACAAGCAAAAACTTTGGTATAACTGGGAAACCAATCCGGTTGTTATGAAGTTGATATTTAAATTACAAGAAGTGACTACAACACATTATTTTTCTAGTACATTTACTTTTATAAGTGAAGCGCATGGATGTAGACGATGGCTAGATCATTGTGTAGTCACGCGTTCTGCTGGACAAACTGTAGAGAGTGCCGAGGTTGTCTATGACTCATATTGGTCTGATCACTTACCTTTGATGATTAAATGTAATATTAATGCTATTCGTGTAAAAACAACATTGAAAAAAACAGCTTATAATGAAGTTATCTGGGGAGAACGACAATCTGGGGAAATTAGTAATTACTTAAAATACTGTCATAATAAATTAAAAAATATCGACTTACTGCCTGAATTTAGTTATTGTGTCGATAACGTGTGTTGTGATCCGTTTCATAAAAACTTGATTAAAGACTTGTATACAAAAATTGTTAGCACACTGTGCGAGGGTGCCATTCATAGTAGAGATACTGTACCTCGCAGAAACAAAGTAAAGAGTGTAATGGGTTGGAATAAACATGTGAAGGATGCGCATGCCCAGGCTAGGAGTTCTTTTCAGACTTGGCTTTTGTATGGTCAACCACAGAGCGGCTCTGTGTTTGAAAATATGAAGGCTACACGCAAAGTTTTCAAGTCTAGGTTAAAGTGGTGTGGTAAGCATCAGTCTCAGCTGGAATTGGATAAATTGGCATCACATCATTCCCATAAGCAGTTTACAAAATTTTGGAAAGGCACTAAAAAGATGAATAGAAAGATAAGTTTACCAATTAGTGTGAATGGAACAACTGGGCATTCGGAAATTGCTAATCTTTTCAAGGAGCATTTTAAAGTTACATCGCCTCTAGGGCCTGCGCGTCACCTGCGCAGTGAAGGGTTTGCGCGGCCGGGTGGACGCCTCATTTTCACTTGCGAAGAAGTTAATGACGCAATTAATGACATGAAAAGAGGCAAGTCGCCTGGTCACGACGGGCTCAGCATAGAGCATTTGCAGCATGCGGGCGTCCACCTCCCGCGAGTACTGACATTGCTGTTTAACTTATGTTTGGGGCATTCATTCTTACCACAAAATTTAATGCAAACTATAGTTGTACCCATTGTGAAGAATTGTACAGGTGACATAGCGGATAAGGGGAATTATAGGCCGATCTCCCTGGCTACGGTTATAGCCAAAGTGTTTGACAGTGTGCTTGACAGGCGTCTCGGTGAGTTTACTAGGCTACATGACTCCCAATTCGGCTTTCGGGCGGGATTATCCACTGAGAGTGCTATACTGGCGTTAAAGCACACTGTCAAATACTATCTAGATCGGAAGACCCCTGTCTATGCGTGTTTCCTGGACCTTTCTAAAGCTTTTGACCTAGTGTCTTATGATGTATTGTGGGAAAAGCTGGAGAGGGCAGGTGTACCGGCCGAACTCATCTATATCTTGTCATATTGGTACGAAAATCAGACGAATAATGTAAAATGGGCAAATGCGTTATCTGATGAGTATAGACTTGAATGCGGAGTAAGGCAGGGGGGGTTAACTTCTCCTAGACTTTTCAATATTTACGTAAACCAGCTGATTGTGGAGCTTAGCAGCACCTACGTAGGATGCCACGTCGAAGATATATGTTTTAACAACATAAGTTACGCGGACGACATGGCGCTGCTGGGACCCACGATTGGGGGTTTGCGTAAATTAGTGGCTATTTGTGAGGATTATGCTCAGAGGCATGGGTTGAAGTACAATTGTAAAAAGAGTGAGCTGTTGGTATTTAAAGGCAGAAATAAACCTCCAGCATCTGTACCTCCTGTTTACCTCAATGGTGCGCCATTACAGAGAGTCGCGCAGTTTAAATACCTTGGGCACATTGTAAATGAAGAGCTAAAAGATGACTGTGATATAGAAAGGGAACGTAGGGCTTTGTCGATCAGAGGGAATATGTTGGCTCGGAGATTTGCTGGTTGTACACTAAATGTTAAAATCACTCTTTTCAAGGCATTCTGCCAAACTTTTTACACCAGCAGTCTGTGGGCTACTTATACCCAAAAGTCGTACAACGCCCTGCGTATTTTGTATAACAACATGTTCCGGGTGTTAGTGGGGCTTCCTCGCCACTGTAGTGCGTCTGGAATGTTTGCAGATGCACATACAGACGACTTTTTTGCGCTTATGCGCAAGAAAGTTGCGTCATTATTCCACAGAGTGAGGGGAAGCCCCAACACTCTCCTACAGGTTGTTGCTGGAAGGCTGGATAGCGCTGTACTCGGCCGGTTCAACGAGCTGCACGCACCATGTACGACTCGGTGACCCGGCTGACTATTTGTTGCTTTTATGTTATTATTTGATAAGTTATTTTTAGTTTGTCTTATTGTACTAACATAGCTATTAAGTCTTTCTGCTACTAACAAGATATGGACCAATTAGTTGTCTGAAAATAAAGATATTTTATTTTATTTTATTATTTATTTTATTTTATTTTTATTTTCCCTGCTCATACCATAAACTATAAACAATGATCCTGTTTTTTTTGTCTTTTAGGAGGACCTGTTCTCTGAGGGTCGCTATACCGTGGCTGCACACAGAAACACAGAAATGAAATCTAAATTTTGTAACAAATCAGAAATTGGAAACTACTTTACTTATCTTTTTTTTTAACGCACACACTCAACATAGCTCCGCACTAGGGAAACCCTGTGTCGCGGATGCCATGGATACACAAATAGACAACCACAAATTACACCCAAACTCACGAGAGAAATAAAGAAAGTAATATAATACCCATTTAAATAAGATGTTGAAAATGTTGGATATTTAAACATCTTATTGTGGATATGTTTACTTTATTTATTTATTTATAATTGAGACAGCTTAATAGGTCCACAACTGTGTTAGTATCTCTTAGCCTACGTCTGTAGTCAATAAATTAACAATGATTTCGTCGAGTTCTTAAGACAAACAAACTTAAGACTGCAGTACTAACTAATATGTTTTAGTTTATTCCAATTTTTATTATTAAATAATAATAAATTGAACTTAATAAAAATTCATTCAATAAAATAATTTGTAAAACTTAATGTAGCGTAAATTGGAATGTTTTCTTTGTAAAATTAAAAATAAGGTATTTAATTAATAACTATTGTAATTATAGTGAAAAAATAGGGTGGTTTGCATTAATATTAGACATAACTGGTTGAAGACTATACCACCTCAGTCAACCGTGACCATGGGACCTGTAAAGGGCCCGAAACGTCGGTTTGTTTGAAAAACAATATACGCGATTTAAATCCGGTAAAATAGTTTCATTTCCTATGTGTAACAATTGCGAAAACCTAAGAACTCGATATGTCTAAGCAGAATTTTGTATATTGTATTCGATAGTAACTTAATTTGTGAGTACTGTTATTTGCTTCGCAAATACTGTACGTGGCTATCATAGATATGCAAATTTACCCCATATTGTAATGCATATTATCTTTAAGCACTTCATGTTTTGTATTCTGTAGCTATTACATAAATAAATACTATTTGTAGAAACTAAATTAAAACAATAATAAAAAGCAATCTACGACGACTGAAAATTCGGTTTAAAAAAGTGGTACTAGCCGGCGGAACTAGAAGCGCCCTGTACCTGATGTAAGCAGGGCAAGGTGAATTCAAATTAGTTTATACGGAAAGAGTCAAGCTTACAAATGTAATTACTATAGCCTTGCGTATGGCATTGCGCATAAGCCTTACAAAATATTAGGACAAATTTTTCAACTCGTGAAATGGTGTCTGAACACGCATGGTAAATAGATTGTTATGGTAGTGGTTTCAGAAACATAAATAAATTATATAAAATACAAATTTAATGACTATATCTCAGTAGTTGTTGTTTAAATGCAGATAGTAATAATAGCTATCTACTCAGAAAAGCTATGTGTAAACCTAATGTTATTTAATAGCTGTAGTAAACTGGTTCGTCAAATTAAAAAGTGTATTAAATGATAATAGTGCGTAGTATAGTATATGAATGGATGGTATTGACATAAATTTACACATTATATTATTATATGCCAACCGCATACATAATAAATATTGTGTGAAACTTGCAAATGTATGTATACATCATATGAAAAGGCGTTACACCATAATGACCCAGAAGGGATCCCTGGGGCACACCAGAGGATATATTAACATAATGTGAACTGTAGCCATCAATGACAACTGCTTTAGATCTATTGGTAACACAGGACTTCACCCAGCACAACACATTTCCATGTTTCCCCAGTACGTGACATATTAACAAAAGTAAAACAATATCAATCCTATCTAAAGCATTCTAGAAGTCCATGTACGTACATATCGATCTGACATTTTCACACACACATACTTTCACACGCATATGTTCTTCAACATATTGCTGAAGATGTTTACTATTCATATTGTATTAAAATATTAAAAATTTTGTGCACTTTATTCAAAGTCTAACTGGCTATCTCAACAGCGAGCGCATAAATGTCTGTCTGACTTGACACTGTGACTTGACAAGGTCTCTGAATCCACATTAAAAACATCTCGTATTATTAAGTTTTTGCAACTTTTTGCTTTACAGCATTACGTCACATCGTGGTAACCAAAAAGAGATTAATGAACGTGATCAACAGGAAATAATAACGACGATCTTCTCAAAGCAACTAGTGTAATTTGAACTCCAATAAGTATTAACTAAAACTCCATTTAGATTATACCAATATAAACGAATGGCAATGAGGGAACGACTGACAGCACGCGTCACACACGTCCTAATGCTGAGCCTGGAACAGCTTACATGATACACTGCGTACCAGCAAGGTTATGTGCTGCAGAGACCAATAATCAGCATTTTATCATCTTGCGTTTATCGCTGTGAATTGTTCAAGTATTATTTTTAAATTTTAGGAAAATCGAGCAACCTCACACAAATACTCTCTTGTTAAACAAAAAAGATGATATTAATGATATCATTTTCACGTAAGAAATCTAAATCCATAATGATTTTAGTTGATGGTATCCTTGTCCTTGCATACTCTGAGCTGTCTTCTGTACTTGCAATATCTTATTCATTGACAGTCTCAGGGGTGTCCTCGATAGTCGCAGTTGCTTAACTTTGTTAATTAGCGGTCCTTATTTTTATATTGCTCAATGCCTTTCCACAATCTTCTTTCTGAATATAAATTTGTGTTACCTATTTCCATTTCCAGCACTGTTCATTGTAATATTAAATATTTTAATAAGGTAGTGTCTCTGCAATCAAATAATTATATTTCCACATAAACCGTTGTAGTAACCTTCGTATATGGAATCTTCTGTCAATGCTACAGAGTTCATTTCGCAATGCATCAAAACGCAAACACGTTGACTAACGCAAACGAGCTAACTGAATGTAAAAGGTTATGTTTATTCTATTACTAACATAATGTGTTCGCACTGATTTTGCAATCGAGTGCATTATCATAGTCCATATTGCTAACATTTGCAGGAGATAAAAACACTGGCATCTATGAAAATATAATTAACGTTAGGAAGAATATTAATATCCAGAAGCGAAGATTATCATACTGATCTGGTTAATCGTCTCCCCATCATCATCATAATCATCCACAGCTCGTCTTCACCCATTAATGGGACGCAGGCCCCCCGTAGTGCTACGTGCTATCCACCCCGATCGTGCGCAAGTCCCACGAACCAGATCGTGGGACTTTCACCGTATAAATCCACGTGGTATTTTACTAGAATACAAAAGAACCACACACACACCACCACACAGACTGAAAAGAAACTTATTCCCCCTTTGTATGTGCTAGTTAGCCAAAATTGCTACATAACGTAGTAACTTTAAACAAAAGATAGTGTTTTACGCAAAATTGTAATTATCTCAATACGCTGCAGTAACTGAGCGTTTAATACTGGTTTCAGGCTCTTGCATAACACCTTTCTTTACGATACTCGTGCTGCACAATTTTTAACATTACTGTTACAACCGGAATGGCCAGACTTTGTATTGTGAGCTGCTAAATTATTTTATTTTGTTTCACTTGTAGTAGGAAATACAAACATACATTTGACACCCTTTTTTCTATAGAAGAAAGAAAAAATACATTTAATTGATTACCACACGAGAAAGAAAGAGAAACAAAACCGAAGAAAGGGAAAAATTAGAAAAATTTAATTTAATTAAAACACAGGTTGTATACTGTACAGTTATATTAGCTCGTGTGAACTTCCCTCAGTAAGGAAATTGTATATTACTAGTACAGTTTTAAAAAAAACATAAAACTTTAGCATATAACCCTTATATCGGAATGCAAAGAAGACAGGATCTTTTAATATAAATTCCTAGTATCAACACAGTATTTGCAGATAGACAATATGACAAACATGCGGCAAAGCTTTACAACATCCTTAATAAGGAAAAGAAATGACGCACGCACGACACGCGTACAGCAAGACGTTTTGAAAGTAAGAAGATTATACCTAAATGGCTCGCTGAAAGCAAGAAAAACATATCCACTCATCGGTAGAACAAAGATCTATGTGCAAGATAACTTGTTCTCAAGACATAGTACATTTCGTTAGTTCTTCTTTGCTGCGAGTGTCAGATGGACCGTTGTTCGATTTTATATTTCCGAAACGAAATAAGATATATAAATTCTCAAAACACGTTTACATAGGCCTCAGTTTGAATAACGAAAATATTCTCCTAACGTGCTTATTTTCTTTTCGCTATATAATCACATCGGACTCTGTTCTTCGGATGAGTCGATGAAGAAGTTCACAACACACACGCTAGAGAAGGCTCCAGCCATGATTATTTAAGAAACTATATTTGAAGACAAATAAAAAAATATTATTATTATTATTATCGTATTTATTTTAAACTCTTTCTATATTTATTATTATTATTATTATTACAGATTATTTATACAATAAACAAACACACTATGTACAAAGATACTTTGTGTGGTGCCAACTGCGGCAACAAAAGTATCACTAACTCATTATTTGCTGAAAAGTGCAATACGTTCCCAGCGCTACATAAGATACGGGTAGGCAGAGACCACAGCCTTCCACTTACTATGGTCCTGAAGCCACACATATTTTCGGCCTCTTAAACACGCATCAATGCCTTCATACTTGCTCGTTGGTTATGGTACACTTGACTTGGCCTTTCTTTGGGGCCTTGTCAATTTGACTGTGGTAAGTTCGCCTTGGTCGGCCCTTATTAACTTGCCCATTCACTCACTAAGTTATTTACCTCAGATCTCCGGCATTTGTAAACGAAGTTTTGTAATTCTTTTTTGTTTAAATTTTGTGACGGATTGACCAAGTGCTTCAAAGATACGTTCAGAAATACCACATGTCGTCGTTGCAAATTTAATATCTCCTATGTGTTAAAACTAACTATCATAGAAAAACGAAAAAGCTTTCTCTTGTAAAATTTTCGTTGTGTTTTTGTTGATAGTCATTGAAATAAGAACATATTCACAGGAGTGTTTTTTTCAGTCGGTTACTTTGAATATGCTTTTCAAATATTAACAAAATATCTTGTCGACCAAATAAGGGGTTAACACATAAGGGGTTTTAAATTTGCAACGACGATATTGTGATGTCGGTTTACCAACTTAGATAATACTTCATTAAGCACAATTGTACGAACAGTATGTGGCAATGTTACTACTTTAAAGAATCGGATGATTTTTTAAAATCTTTATTTAAGGTGGGTTTTTCTGGATTAGAAAATGTCACCCCCATAATAACAGGCTCCTTGCATATCATCTACGGTCTTCTCTTAATTCCTACATCAAGTAATCTATATAACAAATTTGCTTCCTTTGATCTCGGGGAAGATAAGAAAATGTTGCATACCCAAATATGCCAAATTGCCAACCAAACTATAAGAAACATCCCCTCCGTACACACTCCGTCAAGATATGGTATACATCCTCCATTTTGTCACATTCAATGCAATTGGGGGATTGGACCTTTCTCATTAAGTATGAGAAGCAGTTTAGAGGAATGTGCCAGGATCGGACCCGAAATGCTGTGATGAAATTTGCTCTGCACATATTGGCACTGTCAAATCGGATGTTTTATTAACACAAAGATCGAACACAAGGCAAACTAACAAACTAGAGTAGATGTAGAACTCTTTGTAAGACCTTTTTTCTTGACAGTTATCACCGTTATGACATGGCACAATAGTTTTCAAACAAATTAAATGACATTTCGTCTCTATTTCTGGTACTCGACGAAATAAAAAGACACTTCGGACATCTGTGACATTTCGGACCGTCATTTCTCGGATTCGGATCTGATACGAACCGGACGTAGTGCCCAAACGTTCAAGGGTGCTAGTGAAATTACAGGCACATGGGACTTATCCACTTATTATTATAGATTTATGTCTCTGGGTAACGGGCGCAGTGGCAGTTCCTCTCAGATCTTTGCGATTTAAAGCTTGTTTAATCTATAAGGTCAGCTAATCGCTGACCACCAACGGCGCGACTTGTTCGTCCCGTCTCTTAGCATCATAACAAAATATCGACACTTCTGTGATGTTTTCTACACAATTGGCGTCCTTGTCTGCAGCAATAAAAATGGAATGTAAATATTAATGTCGAATGTCGAAATACATTATCAGAATACTTTATCTGTGTTTCCCAAAAACTATGTGTAACTATTTAACGGTAGAGTGTAGAATTTTTTAGAAAAACGCGTACCATAGTCGATCATGTCGTTGCTTGACATCACCTGAGATTGTGGTCAAGGTTGAGTCGATTTTATAAAAAACAAGAAATGCTTACCAATAAAACAGTACAGAAGTACGACAAACAACGGTGGCAGCATCTTAAAATTTCAAACATACCGATTGACGTATCAATTAACGTAAGGGACATTTTGTCAAAAATGAGTTACATATATCATTGGATTCGGAAGTTCCCGCTCTATCGATTGGTATTATTACAATTTAACCACTGTGCGGTTTAAAATATAGCATGTCCCTTACATTAAAACAGATTAAATAAAGGTGTTGCCTTACGTTACTAATAATTTATATGTGAACCGTCAAGCAACTTACATTGTAAGCATGAAGAGAAATAGAAAATGACACTTAATTCTATTGTAAAGGATCCTTTATACAACTAAACATCTTTCTTTAATGTAAGGGACATGCTATATTTTAAACCACTGGGCATTCCTAAATCTTTCGATTATAGCATGAAAGAAGAGGAAATTCTAAGAAACTTTGCTCTACACACAATCAAAATTGGAGCAGACAGTAAAAAGTTATAGACAGATTAAAAAAAATAAAATCGTTTTTTGCTCTCCTGAAAAACCGTAGTTTGTCCCTTACATTAATTGATACTTCTGGTATCGAACGTTCATTTCATAGGTAAGTAGGTTCCCTTGAGAAAAACGAGTAAGAATAAAAATCTCTAGGGGTTGCTCTTACATAATTATCTTAAAATATCAATTGTCATGTGTTATGACATAAACCCTCACTAAAAAGGAGACCCGTGCTAGCAGTGCGACGTATAAATTTTAGTAGCAGGGATTCACTGCCATCTTACCTATTGCCGCCGAGCATTAATGTGCACTTTACTGCATTCCGGTTTTGACGGGTAAGGTGCTGGTGAAATTACGGGCATATAGGACTTGTCAACTTGTGTCTCAGGGTGCGGTGGCAAAGTCCCTCAGACGACTTATTTGTCCCGTCACATGATATTATAAAAAAATAAAAAAACGAGTTCATGAACGAGTTAAACAGAGCACTTCCAAAGATATATTTTAACAGCTTAACTATTATTGCAAGATTCTCGCAACTAGGCCCATAACCATACGTGTTACAATTACTTAATCAACGGTACAAAAGTTAAACACGAAACAAGACAGAATAATTGTAAGGCCTCCCACAAAACTTTTGCAACTCGTCTCATAATAACCACCTTACAAATAAACAACATTTAATGCGCAATCACTGCTTAACCTCTAGGCACTATAAAGCCCTTTTAACGGGACAGTTGGGTAACTGCGATGACACACACACGGGTGTGTAACGATCGATATAACAAATGATCTATTTTCACTTGATATAATTTCAAACGATATAGTCTTTTTGTAGCAGTAGAAGCCGTTGTATATATATTTATAAAGAAAACATTCTTTTGGACTTACAGCTTAAGCCAAAACGTCTAACAAGACTCAAAATTAAAGATAATGAAAAAATTTGAATATAACATAATAACATACAATATAACACTTATCTTAAATTTACAAAGCGACTTAAGACCGCTGCGAGGGCACGCCACTTGTCGGGAAACAGATCAGCCTCCTGGATCTGAGCCAGAAACTCGTTGAGCATTGGCTCTGGTGGTGGGTGCGTTACAGGCGTGTCGGGAGCGCGCGCGCGTTTCAAAATGGCAGGGCAAATACGTTTCGTGCGCGCCGCGTCCTATGTCCGGCCACACTTGTATACCGATCCGGGACAAATAGACCAAGCTTTTCCAAGACAGATGGATTATCCACTTTATGGCATAAAAGTGAGTAGGCAATAGTGAGTAAGTGTCCATACCCGAAACAAATAGAGATGAAGATAATATATATAAAATAAACCCCAGGTCCTTGCAAAAGAAGTCTGTTATCAACCCAGGATGCTGCGAGAGGCCATTGATATTAAAAAACATCCTAATTTCAACAGGGAAGATGGTTTCTCCGTACCACCAGTTTGGGATCCAGTATTTCCTCTGATGACTGTGACTGTGTGACAGCATTTCCTCTGATGACTGTGTGTGACTGCAGTGCTAATTAATATGTTTTAGTTTATTCTAATGTCTATTATTAATTAATAATAAATTGAACTTAATAAAAACTCATTCAGTAAAATAATTTGTAAAACTTAATGTATCGTAAATTGGAATGTTTCCTTTGTAAAATTAGTTATTAATTTAATTAATAGCTATTGTAACTATAGTGAAAAATAAGTGGTTTGCATTATTAATATTAGACATAACTGGTTGAAGACTGTACCATCTCAGTCAACCGTGACCATGGGACCTGTAAAGGGCCCGAAACATCGGTTTGTTTGAAAAAACAAATATACGCGATTTTAATCCGGAAAAATAGTTTCATTTCCTATGTGTAACAATCGCATCGCGAAAACCTAAGAACTCGATAAAGAAAGATGGATACAGAAACTATTAGCAACGATAACGCCTCTTGTACAGGTACCTAGACAATTTGCGTTGGACGCGCTCAATTAGTAACTTATACTTTTTTCCCAAGGATCCAATACAATCGCACTATATTCGAGCTTGTTACGAACCTAGCACCTACCTAATAACAATATGGCAACTCTATCATCACGAAACTGAGATGCTGTTCTTATTATAAAACCAAGAGTCTGGTTCGCACTATTGCTTGTGAAAGAGTTAGTCCAGGGAAGTACGCCTTAACTATTTCTGCCGCGAAGCACTAATGTGAGCATTACTGCGTTCCGGTTTTGAAGAGCAAGGGTGCTGGTAAAACTATTGGCACATGGGACTTGTCAACTCAAGTCTCATGGTAACAGGCGCAGTGGCAATGAACCTCAGATCTTTGAGATTTAAAGCTCTGAGTGACACTGCAACTGCTATGGATAGGCGTGTAATTACCACCGGCCACACGACTTGTTTGTCCCGTCACTTGATATTACGAAAAAAGTCAGTCATGGCATATAATTAATAAATGGTGTAACAAAGAGCTGGAGGATCCAACAAAAAAGCAGAAGCTAGAGGACATCGTGTAAGAGCCCAGCAGATCAAGATTGATAGATAAATCGTTTATTGTCTTGCATCACACACACAACAAACAACATACATGAAGTGGATTAAAAGAAAGACACACAGAAATCAAAATTAAAGAAAATAAAACAAAAACAAACAATAAGAAATTAAATTAATATAAAAATACATAAAAACAAAATACTTGCTAACCTAATCATCAACAGCTTGTATGTGCGGAAGCAAGCCAAATACCTAGGCCGTGGCTTTGTGCGAAAATTTGCCCAAAAGCACACGCTCTACATAACCCCGCACTAGGGAAACCCTGTATCGCGGATGCCATGGACACACATATAGACAATCACAAATTACACCCAAACTCACGAGAGAAATAAAAGTAGACCATACAAATATTTCTCCCGGCTCGGGAATCAAACCTGGGACCTCTGCGTAGCAGTCCAGTATAGTAACCGTTCGGCCACGGAGGCAGCACTGATTTTCAGCCACCGCCCTCGAATAAAAAACATTGTGAAGTCTATGTAGTGTGCATATTTAACGTCTTAGTATCGACGTGTAACAAAAACTATTAAACAATTAGAACCTAACTAAAAAATTCAGAAAAAATGACAAAATTGTAATAGAAATTCATAATTGCAAATAATAAAAGTAAAAAAACACCCTCATTTTACACTAAATCTCTTTTTATACTGTTTTAAAATCCTTCTTGCTGTCAAATTTGGGCATGATTTTGCGTGACTCAATTTTAGACTCAATAAAATCACTTTCACGAGCTTTTTTGTGCACAATGTTCCCAAAGCGTCAGTTAATGTTTTTACTGCATTTTGAACAGCCCGAGTGTGGCAAAGTGGACGTAAAATTCAATTACCTGTAAAGGGCTCAAAACGCTAGTTTGTTTGACATTGTAGATCCGAAAAAAGTATTTTCGTTTCCACATTGTTAATTCATATAATTTGCAATAAATAGTATTACTTAAACGGCGGCTATCTATTTGCAAGTTTAGACATCGTAAAAAAAACAAATACTTCTGGTTCCGCTCACACGCATTCACTTCATTACATGAGCAGTTTTGTGTGCCAGCGTGATTATACACGTGACCATTCAGCGCTGACCGCAGGTCTTCTCTCACTAAAATTGAATTAGGGTCATAGCATGCTTCATTCACTCATCTCGCTTCACATTTCTTTATAAAACAACACCAATCTCAGTAAAACCTATTTCTGCTACCAAGCAATAATGTCAGCATTACTGTGTTCAGGTTTTGAAGGGTAAGGGTGCCGGTGAAATTACAGGCACATGGCACTTGGCTACTTATGTCTCAGGGAGACGGGCGCAGTGGTAGTGCCCCTTAGGTCTTTGAATTTTAAAGCTCTGAGTGACACCTAACTGTTACGGACAGGCGTGTAGCTTACCATCACGCACACGACTTGTTCGTCGCATCACTTGATGTTATAAAAAAAGAAACTTCAAATTCGTAATGGCTTCAAGGTTGATTTATTCCAAGGTGTCAGGTTAAGAGTAACCGGCGGCACTAATGTTACAATACAAAAAGATTAAATTTAAACTATCAGATAGGTCTACGCAGTTGCGCCCACCAGGTCTCGACTCCTAGAAACAAATGGATAGTACCAATGTTTGTCTCACACTACCAAAATTCAGTCGAAGTAGTCACCATTCGAGGGAAAAATCTTGACACCGCGATGCAGAATTTAGATACAATGGGTCAATGCCATCTAGCGGATTTTTAGAGCTTTAAAATTAGCAAAGTTGCTTTAAAAACTATTGTATAAATAGGTTTATTACAGTTTTTATTATTTAAATTTTTTTTGGATTATTTCCTGTAAAACATCCGACATCCAGGTTTCTAATCAATTGTTTCCTTAGACGTTAAAGCATTTTTATTATGAAATAATTTGCTAATATTCAAACTCCTAACTGCAAATGAATCGAAAAGACAATGTGATGTAAGCTTTTGCCCGGAATCGAAATCGAACACGAACAATAGAAGCGAAGCGTTTTCCCCAAGTCCAAATGAAAAATAGTTGAAATTTTGTTCTACCATAGTATAAACATTATATAAAACTACTAGTACCTAAATATTAAAAGTGCCATTACTATAAAACTGCTTCACCGATCGGCGCCCCCGCTGGTGCGTTACGTAAGCATTATATAAACTCTGCACTCAAGACCGGACTGCTCACTACACAGCTTTGGCATTAAGTAGAGATAAGTTATATTAAATCAACATCTTGTCTCTTCTGTAATTACCGTTTCTGTATTTGGCTGTGAAACGTAAATCAAGTTAGGCAATAGGTTTAAAGCTGCTGTAAAACAAAAACTTTACGCAAAAGGTTATCATCAAAAAGCCATGGCGTTTAGATAGATACAAATGAATCTTAAAAAGATATAGATACAAAACTTTTGGACACACAATGGTCGTACATTATTATCGTTAATTATAAATCAAAAAGTGAAATGAAATTCTGTCTCTTTATGGTTGAGTAACCAGTTACATAAAACAAATAACAATCGATTCTTTAATAAATAATTTGATAATCTAACATTGCATTACAAGAATTGGAAACCAACCCGAACGACACAGTATCCTTGTATTGATTTAAATCGATACGGTATCGGGATTGTTGTATATAATTGGTTGTTATAATGATTATTGTATTTGTGTCGCAATGCTAAGAAGAACGCATTTAAAATTCGTATATCTGCCTTGTAATGCCTTGTGGCCTTATTATGACTTGTGCATAATAAGGCCATATTTACAAAACGATAACTTTTCAGGAGATAATTGATAACTTTTTATGCTTAAATAAGAGAGTTATAAAATTTCACATACATATAATTTGTTCCCTGTATTTTGTCTTTACAACTTTCATATTTTAGCACTTTTGACATATCGTTGGGGATAGTGCAATTACGCGTAACTAGCATTGGATTAAGACTTTCCTTTTGGGTAATTTAGTGGCCAAAATCAATCCGGTTAAATGTCGTGGCCAAATTAGCGTGATTTACGTCCATAAACAACATAAAATAATGCTTACAGTGCAAAAATGAAAGTAGCCATTGAAATAATAAAGTAATAACGATAAATCCCTCTCCTGGAGGTCTATTCTTTTTCTCGAAAACGAAATTTCGTTAACGAACGAAATTTATGCGAATTTCGTCAATAACTACTCTAATTCTTTTTCGGTCGGCCCAAGAATTTCGATGTTATTTACAATTTTCGTGAACGACTGGAATGAATGATATTGTATAGGTCTTTTTTGATGTCAACTACGATAAATTACGGTTTTACTTTAACTTAAAATTAATAATTGTTTTGCTTTATTTTTAAATTTTACATTTAATATGAGGTTCATTAAGCATTTATTGTAATATTCATGCAGAAAATATAAAGAAACAAACAAGAAATATATTTTTGACGTAATTAGCCGAGACGCTATAAAATACTCATTGCTACCCGATTTATTTGAAGAGTACCATTTCATGCAAATTATAGGTGGCATAAGTGTGACACCAAATATTTCCATATATTAGAGCTATATTCTATAAGTTGTATTCTTTTGTAAACTAATCGTACATAATATTTACAATTTACTTTTAAACGTTCTGTCTGGCGACATATGCTTTAGCCTAGTTGGCAACACTGGATACGCGCCTTTTACCAATAAGTTTTCATACACGTTTTTGCACTATCCCTGACGATATTAATACATGTGGCCTTATTATATATACCAAGGGTACGATTTGTCGACGTAAATGACAATTGTGACATTTGTTACAAAATTATTACTTGTTTTAACGATGTAGGTAAAGGTTGTGATGAATTTTACAGGCTTAACGAGCTTCATAACTCTTCGAACACGGATGACGTTTCCAACCGACACGGGCCATAATGGCGGACTACACGGTCGTGGGTAACCGCGGAACTTATTCTGGCTGGCTCAGCCGTTTCACTGCCATGACTTCTAAAACGTTTAATTATTTCTAAATAATCTTATCTTGTTACTAGTTTTATCTTTAGAGGGCCTTGGTGGCCCAACGGTTTGCAGTGTTGGCGCTGGACGAGGAGATCTCAGATTCGGTTCCCGGTAGCACCAATTTGGAAAATGAACTTTTCTAAATTGATTCTTGTCTGAGTGTTCCAGTAGTGCCCAATAGTTAATTCTGTGGCTTTGTTACAGGGAATTCCCTGGTTGGAGTCCAGGTAAATATTGTTGTTGTCAGGCACATCATTATTATTAAAACCGTTTCTTATTACATTTTCTTGAACTTTTTATGTCAATTCCAATATTTTATTTCGCATTCTTCGGCCATATTGATTAGTAAAAAAAACAAAGAAAACCTTACACTGTTAGTGATAACATCATAGACCACATAAATATCTCCCGTGGAAGGCTATAAATATATATGTAGTTAGTATTAGTTGGTATAGCGTCTGGCACGGTATGCTAGAAGACGTCGGTTCGATTCTGGCCGGATCGAAGGATTTTTTTCTGAGTGTTCGATCCTTGTATTAATAATTATAACAAACTTGTGGAATATTTTCACAGAAAAATAATTGAATATCAATTTAGTACAAATTTAAACATAATAATGAAAGGGTTGTAACCCTAACTAGCCGTGAACAGGTTCACGGCAAGAAATGGGAAACTTTCGGTCCACAAAATTTATTAAAGAAGTAATGTTTAAAAAATGCTGTAACAATATAAAGATAAATGTAAAAAAACAGGTATAACAATATAAAACACTCCCTACACTATTTTATTATTAAGGCACTTACCCCTAAATGCGTAGAGAAATTGAATTACAGAAATAGATACATGAAGGGTGTAGACTTATAAATTATTACACATGATTAGCTTATGATTAGCTCTGACTGTTGTGGCTGTCGAGCTGGGAGTGACCGTGGTACGAAAACAAAATGGGAAAGTGAAGGAAGATGGAACAATTCAAATTTAAATACAAGTAAAATAAAAAAAAAGATAAGATACAAGAGGAGAGAGGCGATACAAAGAGGTGAGATGACGGTGTAAGGAGGTCACACAGTCACAATAATATTCAAGAGAAGAATGCTTCAGTCATTTCAAACTTTGCAATGGATCCTATAACTGCTCGAGTAGAATTTAAGCCTCTTCTTTGCTTGGTCTACGTTTATCTCATACGGTATTTCCGGAGAGCCAAGGCAGCTTAATGGCTTCGAATCCTCCCTCGCACATCTGAGTTTCTCGGAATTTAATTTGAAATTTACCATGAGCTTTTCTGTGAAGAAAACCATCGTGATGAAACCTGCACGTGGAGGAAGGTTCACAAACCTTGGAAAACGTGGCAAGTCCGCAGTTGGGCCAGCGTGGTGGACTGTGGCCAAAAACCCTCGCCTGAGAGGAGACCGGTGCCCCGCAGTGGGACGTATACGTTTGACGGTGGTTACGGAAAATGATCGTTATCCATTCAAATCTTTACCTAAATATTGTATTTAAAACTTACAATTTACTAAAGCTTAGTAAGTCACGTTCCCACGCTCTAGTGTTACAATTATGACCTCGTCTTTTGTTAAAGCATTAACCAAACCGATTGGTCTGTATGGTGCAATTGCTATGGTGAACGTTGGCATTTATGGTTAATGCTATGGTGAAATTATTATAAAAACGTGTAATTTCGATTATGTTAGCGAAGTAAAAAAATGCGTTACAACGCGACAACGGCTTTTTGAATTATAACCTCTCACGTAATGGGGGACATGCCGTTGAAATTGCCTAATTTAACAGACAAGTTGCTTTTTAACATTAACATCTTTTCCAGCGTTAAACTAGTTTATAAGAATAATTCCTTCAAGATGTGTGTAAGTCGAATGAAAACTAAAACCTAAGTTTGTTTTATATTTGATTATGCATGCCAAGATCGAACACAGAGAAATTTTTCGTCGACTCGCAGCTTGATTTTGATTGCCTCTCCTGCTTCCGATCAGGAGACTGCGTCTGATTGGTAACTTTTGACATTTCTAATGGGAACAATAGTTGACTTAACTCACAAATTAGAAAGATACAGTAGGAATCAGGTACATCTTCTTGCTTGGAAACCCATCTGATTTTGAGACTACCCAATCGGTTCGATTCCGGTTTGGATCAAAATCAGCATGTAGGTGGAACTTACCAAGTAAGCCACAGACTGTTACTAGTCCAAGTTTTTTTATTAAAACAACCGACCTCTTTATTTTGATGACTTTACCATCTCAATCACCCGTGACCATGGGACCTGTAAAGGTCCCGAAACGTTGGTTTGTTTAGAAAAGCAAACGGTAAGAGTTGATCGATATTGCTTGGCTATTCTCATCTGCGTTGCAAAGATTTCCTTGATCTGCCCAATACAACAGAATATTGGTGTCAAAATTAAAAAAAAACACAAATTTGTTAACAATTATAAACAAACAATCAATTACCATTAATAAATAAATTGAACAATCGTGTAAGATTCAAGACACACCATTTGCGGTTGCGCGAATAAATAAATGTCAAGGGGATTGTTTTCGCCACGCGTAAAAACTCCGTGCCCGTTAATTAAATTATTTGATATAATGACCAGAGATTGGTATACGCAGAATATACTTATGCAAACGCCAATGAATTACTACACATAAGAGTGAATAATACCTGTACTTATTGTATTGTATCCTATATTTCAAAGTTTTTTTTAGGTAAAATGTTTACACTTGAAAACGTCATAAAGATTGGGAACTTCAAGCGTCTTCGAACAGTTCCGGCTCTATCATCATCCACACGGTGACAGCAAGTTTCACCATGTTGTTTTTCGGCACAATTAAGCAAGTAACGCTTAAAAACTTAAGTGCACATGATTCGGTGCAAGCGTTCAGTTAAACGAATCCGTTATTCGCGAATTACACGACAGTGTTGTAACCCTAATTGTCGGTTAATTGTTACCCGGTTTCCATCTGCTCTTGTTCACTTGCGCTTGCACCACGTTCAACAATTTTCTTATTAATTTAAATAATACTACAATGTACTAAAATATAGATAGTTACAGTGTTGCTTGTTTTGCGATATTGAAAAACAGTGCGTAGGGGTAACACCGGAAAGTGTAATTTTTAACTGCGAATTTTACGTTTAATCCACCGAATATTTTGTTGCAGCGAGTTTTGTTGTAAATATTAATAATTTACACGTCCCACCGCTGAACACGGGTCTATTCTCCTTTAGGCCAGCGTGGTGGGCTAATGCTGACCCAATACGGATTGAGGATTTCCAGTGAAGCTTCTTCGACGTGCAGGCTTAATCACAACGTTTTCCTTCTCTAAACAGCACATTGAAAATTTCAAATTAAATTCCACACATAAATTTCGAGAAACTCTGAGGTTCGCACCCCTGATTCGAACCCACTCGAGAGGCGGTAGGCTATTAGGCTACCACGACTTTTACAATTATAATAATAATACGTACGTACTAGTACGGACGTACGGACTAGTTCAACAGAGGTTGCCATATTACAAGTATTCACCGGTGCCAATATTCTAAGATGACCGCACCAAAATCTATTGGGATCGCTCCATTATCACGGACAGGACTAGTCATGCGAATAAACCTGATATTGTGATCGTGGATCGATCGCAGTCGAGGGTATTTCTTGTGGACGTTACCATCCCGCATGACGAGGGTCTCGTCAAAGCCGAAACCGAGAAACGCCGGAAGTATCTTGACCTGGCGCACGAGATCACCGACATTTGGGATGTGGCCTCCAATGAAATAATCCCGATTGTTTTGTCTGCAAACGGGTTAATTCCAGTTAACCTTTCTAACAGCTTGAGGCGGTTGGATTTCTGTGGCGTGTCGCTTCCAACACAAATGCAGAAGGCGGTCCTGCTCGATACGGCACGTATTGTTCGCCGGTTCTTGAACCTGAGTCCCTGACCCCGGCCGATTATGTTCAGGATCCCGTTCAAGCTGATCCCGCGCAGTCTGCTTAGAACTGAAGCGCATCTGTTTCGCATGAAGGCATGGAAACAATTCGGTCGCGCTTCGGTGAACATGCCAGAGGCGCTACAGAAACGCACCAACCATTAGAGCATTATTATATTAGATACGTAAAGCTTCCTGCAAGTATTTGGCCCATAGGCTTTAACTGTAAAAAGATTGACAATATCCTGTAAACAGCGTTATCTTTACTTCATTCGTACATCGAGCGAACTTACGGGCCAACATGTTGCACCTGACAGACAACGCTCTACGTTCTCGTTCTATATCTAAATTGTCTCTAAGATCTTCGGTAACCCTAAAAAAAAGCTCAACGACTTTATTTAGAGGAGTCCCACAAAGTTTAAAAAAGTTAATATTAATGAGTACAATTTTTTCTCAAATTCTTAGGTTGTATAAACCCATAACTCTATGGCACTAGGCCATGGTTCCCATGCTCGGTCAATTATACACTCAACTATAGTTTAAAATAAAAATATTTACAGAGCAATCGGTCACGTACATCACGCTTAATTGTTACGGTACTTTCACGGCCAGCAGACGAAGTATCGCAACATTCACAATTTACTCTTTCGTTCTGGATGCGGATCAGATGGTTTTTGTGTGAGGTTTTTTTATTTAGGGCGTCACTACAATCGCTAAATCTTGAGCTGGCAGAAAGACCCTCATGTTCTTGCAATTAAAGCGAAAAAGATATTCGCGTGTTGCTACCGCTCGGACCACCGACACGTAACGCACGTCTTTTTCGTCACGCCTGCTCGTAAACAGCTCGTAATGTGCTGAATTACGCCCATAGGCTTTTTCGTTACTTTATTGCCTTAAGGCCATAATGGATTTTTAACTCTAATTGCACTGTACTTCGCTTAATTGTTAAGATTAAGCAAAAAGTTTTAATGCTCGAAAAATCTGAATTATTTCATATAATCTTGAAGCATAGTAAAAAGGACTAAACATTTGCTAAATTCTGCAGTAATATTCTTAGTATTTTGAAATTATTTATTTATATATTTACCATCATGGCGGTATGCGCTATTGCCATTTACACCATTTTAGTTCGAATTGTATTATTTATGATAAAAAAACGTGTCGATAAGTGTGGTGACCTCCTTATTATTCATCAGATTGTGATGAAAAGATTCTAGGCCTGTGCAGAACCTTCCTGTGTTCCTCGAAGGTGGTAAAATCAGTGCGCTTTACTTGTATGCAACACCCGTACTCAGTTATACTTTCCTATTAAGCTTGCTGCAGCACACACAGGTTGCTGTTTTCTTTATTGGTTAGGTTAGTTAATTTCGTTAGTTTTGTTTCTGATTTGAGTCAGTTTTTCTTTATTGCTTTATGTAATTAGACCTGTCGTACTTTATGAATCAGAACATTGGGCGATGAAAATGGAGGATGAACGAACTGTGCATGCAGCGGAAATGCGCATCTTGAGATGGATGTGTGGAATGACGAGAAAGAATAAGATAAGGAATGAGTACATCCGCGGAAGTTTGAAAGTGGCGCCAGTAACGGAAAAGATGAGGAGCAACATGTTAACGCGGTAGGGACATATCATGCGGAGGGAAGAATGTCATGTGACAAAAAGAGTGTTAGCTATGAATGTGGAAGGATATAAGAGGATAGGAAGGCCAAAGAAAAGATGGATGGATTGTGTGAAATATGGCATAGGTAAGAAAGGTATGGAAATGACGGTTGATAGGGGAGAGTGGAAGAAAAATACATACTATGCCGACCCCACCTACGTGGGATAAGGACAGGAAGAAGCTTTATATTGTTATACGGGGTGGTAAGTCAATAAACGTGTTATCTATCTATCCACTACTATAAAGCAGCATTTCATATACTCAATAGCAAGTTTTTGGGTAACTGACAAAGTGCATTAAAAAACGCTGGCGGTGAAATATGACAAAATCGTATTTGATACGAATAACTTTTAATTTAAAAAAAACCGACTTCATACTTTGTGGAATTACATCTATTTGCCAAGTTTTATCAGTTAACGGAAAATGGTGAAATCAAATTAACCAAATTTTATCTTCTAATTTGCCTCCCCAGATGTCAAACATATTCTTCAAATTTGAATGGTACAACTACTAGACTACCTTTCCAACAAAATAGAATCGAAAACGGTACACTAATTTCGGAGTAGCCGCGTAACATATGTATACAAAAAAAAAAACATACAAACGATTAAAAATGAAATTGTAAATATTAATGCATCAGAATAAAATGTAATGAGTGTTTCCCAAAAACTATAGTCTGGGATTATTTAACGCTACAGTAAATAGGCATTTTTTAGACATACACGTACAGAGTCAAGAGCATGTCAAGCTTTACATCTAAGATTTAAATCCAACTCTATGCCGCTTACGACAAGAGCGGTCAAAAGTACAAAGTGTCAAGCATGACGTGCTCTTGATTGTACTATCGTTGGCCACATCGAGAAGAAGAGAAGAAGAGAAACTATGAAATAATAATATTTTAAATTTAAATGAATACGACAAGAAATATGAGGAAATTTGCCAGCATGGATATTGAAGATATTAGTATTTTGTTCCGTTGCCATTACTTATATATAAACAGTAAATTATACAAATATAAATAAGGTAAAAAAATACTGTCAATTGAGCACCTCCTTTTTTTGAGCCGGTTAAAAATATTGGTTTCATTTTTGGTAAGTTATTTTTTAAATTTTATCTATTTTCCAAATATATTACTTTTCAAAATAACTCCTTTTGTGTGTTGGATGTGAAATGTTATGTCCCACAATACCCGCATGTTTCACGGACGGCACCGCGTTTGCGGTATGAAGGATACTCATCGCAAATATCCATTGCCGGCGAAATTTCGCAGTCCATCACTCGATCGTTTGTTTGATTGCCGGATTATACTACTACACACACTACTAAACACTACACGTTTCGCCACTTCTTTATAATAAAATTTTAGACTGTAGTTTTACATATTTTGCTTGTCGATGGACCACAGTCACCTCTCACAGTCTGTTGAACTGTGGGTTTGTCAACTGTTTATCATAAAAATAAAAATTATCTAAGTAAGTAAGTTCTCGTTAAGAAACTCTCTCTCGTTAATTAAGAAACATCGAATGTATTTCCACGAATATGGTGAATAACGATTAAGAGATTAATAACAAGAACTATTAAGTATACTTAATTTTTAAGTAGTACTTGTTGTCTATCTAAACGTTATCGTCGGGGATAGTGCAGTTACGATAACTAGCATTTGATTATAAGTCTCCATTACGGTAATTTAGGGGCCAAGTCAAATCCGCGTATATGTCCTGGCAACCAAATTAGCGCGATTTACGGGAATCTATTGTTATCAGTCCGTAGACAACATAAATTAATACTTACCGTGCAAAAGTGAAAGTCGTAGCCATTGAATTAACAAAGTAATAAAGTTAAATCCCTCTTCTGTAAAACTTGGTTTGGTGCGAATACGCGCTTTTTACCAACACTACATACGCGGATTTGCACTGTCGTCGACGTTATTTTGTTTAATTGTTACATTCTGAAGTGCCTATGTTATAAATTAGTTTTATGTAATCTAACTGTGACCGAAAACATTCATATTGTGAACCGTTGAATAAGTGATAAATTAGATAAGTTAGAAAAGGAATAAAATAATAATAAAGGTAATCGGCCGTGTCGGCCATTAGAACCATTAAATAGCGTTGATATTTCAAAATCACTGAA
Organism: Hyposmocoma kahamanoa; assembly: GCF_003589595.1. Classification (NCBI taxonomy): domain Eukaryota; kingdom Metazoa; phylum Arthropoda; class Insecta; order Lepidoptera; family Cosmopterigidae; genus Hyposmocoma; species Hyposmocoma kahamanoa. The sequence goes on along the minus strand of NW_020653736.1, from coordinate 2,936,914 downwards.
ACCAGGTTGCTGAAACAGCTCCTCGCCGCTTTGGTGGATAATGGCCCTTTGACATAAAGCGATTATCACAAATGGCCTTTTTCGGAGAGAATGGAATGTAATAGGCCATTGTGATGTAGTGTGCTGGTTGTAATTCACGAAGAATATTTGAATGAATGAATGATATTTTATGCATTTTGTAATATTATAATTTTGGTTGTATTCGTATTGTCAGAACGAACTGAAAGTCGGCGTTGTGGTTCCCGCTATGACGGTACAACGAGCTGCATTCTGTTTTTTTTTATCGTATTCTTACCGATGTTATGTCATATTTAGAAACAGTAAGAAATTTCTTAAACAATGTATTACGGAATAAACTTTTTCATCTGAAACTATCTATATATATCATCGGAGACGACCTGGGACTTGGGCTAAAAAGAGACAGATAATATTATGATTAAGGCTAGATGTCTTACCCATTCTAACGACGTCTTTCTAACACAAATTTAATTACAAATCTACAAGTGTATTTTACATATCAAGAACCATTCGCTCTTAAATCACAAAGTGGACTAACGTCTCGTACAATCACAGAAAGAAGACCTTAATAAAAAAATATCTGTTCAAAGTTATAAACAAGTTTTGATGACCCTGGCAAGTAAAATAATAGTTTCAACCGGGCACTGTGATGTCAAAATATACAATGTGAATTTTGACTTCGGCAATTTTGTGCCACTATAAACACCTAAAGCGTTTAGTAGAGTTGTTAGCTTAGTGTTCGACCAGAGAAGTACTACCATCTTACCTATTTCTGCCGCCAAGCTGTAGTGTAAGCATTATTACATTCCAGTTCCAAAAATATATGGGTGGTGGTGAAATTATAGGTAATGGGACATGTTAACTTGTGTCTCAGGGTGGTAGGCGCAGTGGCAGTGCCCCTCAGATCTTTGTGATATAAAGCTCTGAGTGGTACTGCATATATTAAGGACAGGCGTGTCGCTTACCATCAGACACCCGACTTGTTCATTATAGATGTGTAATCATATCAGCCTGCACAAAATTTACTGACACTACAAATACGTAACAAGTTTTACAAATTTAGTTCAATAAATTAAATTTGTAAGTTATTATTTTACCTGAAATCAATCGATGCCTAATAAACAGCTTTCGAAATGTCACAACACTGGGCACTATGCAAAATCACAACACATCACTATGTAAATTAAAAAAATAATACATTCCAAATTCAAAATTATTTCATTTCACACGCAATGAGATTACAAATCGCGAACTTTAAAAAAGAATCGCGAAAACATAAAGAATGGCGGACGAGTGCAGTTGGCGCGAAATGAACGTGAAATGTCAAAACGCGCGGGAAACGAAAGGTCGCGGTCTCTAAAAATGGCGGGGGTAAGCACAACCAAGTTGATATCGTTTATAATGTAACTATGAGCTAAATCTGTAATTGTACGAGTATAATTGTGTTTATGTAATTTAATTCATTAAAACGGATAAACTTTGTAATTGTCGCAGCCACTCGTAAGTTTGTGATTTAACAATATTAATATTATTGTTAATTTCACTTGAAATTAGGTCTTACGTAACAATTTGTTTTGTGTAGTTTGTGTGTTGTTCCGAACCAGTGACCATAAATTATAATGATGATACTTATTTGATAATGTTAAATATTGCATTTTTTTAAGTGTGCCAATGAAATTAGAGCTCTTAGAGTGTTTATTTAAATACTTATCTTTTAAATCTTAAGTGAAGTGTCTGTTCTAAGAAATTAAATTCAAGTCACAAGAAAAACCTAAATCGTTAATAATTTTATTAATGTATTCCGTTTCAATGTAAATGCCAATTAATTCAAACGTACACTAGCGGATAGACCTTAGAGCACAAAGTCAAATTGGATCCGTACAAAGGAACAACAATTCAGTGATACATTTCCTCCTTTCATAATGCTTACGGCAAAGGAATAGAATTGACTACGTCTGTTTGCGAAAACTGCCATTTTGGGCTACGTAAGGCTAGAGTGAATAGTCATTTTTCATCACGCACATTGTCGCTTAACATCCACCCCGTACATTCGTTCTCAATGATTGTCTAATAAATAATACTCAACCAAACTAAACGTAGACCCCCAGGTGAGATAAGGACAAACAAGCGTCTATTTTACATTAAAAAAAATCACGGAAAATTTAGATATAGGCATCAATAAGAGGTAACGCAAGGCCGTTCTCGCCAAGCACGAAACATTCGTCGTTCGCGTAGGAGTTGTAGCATAATTAGGAGTAGTTAAACAAAAAGAATTCAATCACTTTCGAGATATGGCAGTTTGAAGTTTAAAAGTGTTTCTCAGTCTTGTTTTATTTTCAAAATAATATTTAAATAATATTTATAATGTCATGTAACTCTAGAGATATTTGTTTATGTTTATATGTTGTATTTTTTTGCTGATGTAAGAGGTTAGACTTTAAAAACCGTTTGGTACATATAACTGATTTTTTGGTAATTTTGTGGAGTGTGTCCTGTTAGCTTAACTACGTCCAATTAAAAATAAGCTTTTTCGAATTATGAATATTACTTGTGTTATTTACGAAACTATCAAAAACTTTTGTACAAATAAAGTTACGGATACAAACACTGAAAGTTCCGAAAATCTTGGTAACTTAATACTACACTACCAAGTTAATTTATATAAGTAGAACAAATTTAAAAGCTACTTTTTCATTTCATTAACTTAAGTGCTTGTTAAATAATTCCATCATACAGAAATATTGTTACCAGTGACAACATATGACGTACATCGGTAAATAAGTATTTTTTTCGGAAGTTTAGTACCTTTTTTTTTCATAGAATTGTAATTTGAACAAGTTCTTGATTGTTTCATAAATGAATTGATTAATAAAATTATCGTTTTTTGCGCTTCGATGTAATAATTAGTTTTTGGTTTAATGAAAGACCCACTTATTGCTTTCGATTTCTTGTTATTGTGTCTTGCTTATAGATGAATTCAACAATATTGAGTCAAATAATAACATTAATTTTAAAGCAGCTAAGTTAGTATTAGAATTAGTGTCCGTTCGCTGTTTATTTCCTCGAACGTCTACTTGATATCGTCCCAATGATGATTCTCGTTTAGAAGATTGCACAATATACGCCACCGATCCCCTTAGATACGGCCTTCAAAAGAGATTGTAACTGAAATTCTGGGTAAACACAACGTAATAATACATTTAACTAAAATTCTTGACAAAAATATCTATTATTGTAATAGGCACAAATTAGTGTGTCTTGTTGGTTTTGAGTTTAGTAATTGTAATCAATTGTTGTTGTTGTCTCAACTCACGTTTTTATTTATGCGGTTAGCAACACTATTTTGTATTGGTATCAATATTTTGTTTTGTAGTGATGGTCTGAATAGTTCAATATTTCTTAAAAGTACTGTATGTTCGGTAAGGTGTTTAGCCTGAATGACATAACGTATTATGTTAGTTTACAATTACAATAAGATCTTTATATACACACATATCATGCACCCTTTATGATGTGTTCAAAAACCGCAAATTACGACCAGCTTAAAGATGAACAGTTTTGTTAGAACAAATTTCTTATCTGTGAAAATGTTATTATATAATATTAAATAAAAGTAACATCAAATTCGATATTATTACATTCAAATTTCGAACATCTCTGAAAAACAAAACAATTTGATTCGACCTCAATTCTAATATCAGTCGAGATGAAGTTTTATTCGAAATGAAATGTCAATAACAAAGAATTTTGACAAATTTCCTTTGTTTATTTTTCCATACTCTAAGCAAATTTCACACGTTACTTGATATCGAACGTTATGATAGTTTGGGGAGACTCTAGTTTGTCTATGAATTAAAGATAAAAACTACGGTTGTGTGATATGCGTGAGAAAAGTTTTTATTTGCCGCCATTTAGCCAGTCGTAACATGCGGTTCCTGAACACATCATTGAGCGCTAATAAATTGTGTATATAGATAAAGCAGTGCATGTAACTGTACATAATTAGGCATCAAAACCCTCGTGTTTTCAAGCCTTTCACTATGTAACAGTCATATAAACTGCTATTTTATATTACTTTATTTAAGTTTATTTTCAAATAAAGATATTTTAATTCAAAATCAATCAATAATTGTAATACAAAATTTATGCTGATTAGAAGTTTAGTTTTGAACATTGACAAGTATCTTGGCCTCGAAATAGTAGTTCTTGACATCAATGTTCATGTTAGTAGTCGCAGAAGTAAGTTCGCCCGAAAAACGTGTAGGTAAACAGCCTTACAAAACAGTGATGTGTAAAACAGACGCAACAAAAGCGTTTTAATTTCGTCCCGTGAATAAAGTACCCTAAAGGATTTTTCGAAATGACGCTTTGGCGCTTTGTACAAATCACCGACCATGTGAATCTTTTTGTAATTCATCAAATTAGTATTTCTATCTTAAATCAAAGAAAGCTCTTCTATACGACACCAAGCGACGGGCCGCACTGTCCATAGCAGCTGCAGCGCCGCCGCTCACAACTTTAAATCGCAAAGATCTAAGGGGCACTGCCACTGCACCTGTCACCCTGAGACATAAGTAGAAAAGTCACATGTGCCGGGTTTCCCTCTCGCCGGTTGAGTCGGCGCCGTGGGATCGGTGAACATTCACCACGACGCCGCCCGGCCGCCCTAGCTTGCGCCAAGGCTCCCGCGCCAACGGAGGGGCGACTCGGTTTTGTCCTCCGACCCAGACGAGTGAGGCCGTGCAATGCAGGCTCCGGAGTCCCTGTCCAGAGCCCGCTGGTCTCACTAGGAGATCAGGCGAGCAACGAACTGCCTTCGCCTTCTCCCCTCTTTTTGCGACATAACCTCTGCGCAAAAGGAGGCCACCGCCTCCCAGGCCTCCTCGCTACCGAGCATGGCGGCAACCACACTCGGCAGCGAGAGGTCCTGCCCTACAGTCCCCGTCAGAGTGCGGCGCTGCCCATCCCACCGGCTGCACACCTCTAGGGTGTGCTGAGGCGGCAATGACCTGGACCAACTCTTTCACAAGGAGCTCTACTGCTATGAAAATAAAGCTATTATGATACTATAAGCTCCTCCTCCCGATGTCATATTTAAACTATTTTCAGTATAATGCAATGCTTTATTTAAGAGCGGTTTTAGCAGCGATGCAGTCGCTGATCGTCTACCTTTACACACGCGATACAAGCGCGATGCAATCGCGATGCAAACGTGATACAAACGCGATGCACGTTTTCAATTAATTAAGTATTTTATTTATTTAATGTATTCAATAAGAGGTTTACTTTGCATGCAAATTAGTTAAAGATAAACGAATAAAGTAAGTAACCTCGTCATCTACTACATTTTGTGACTCGGACTCAGCGAAAGAGAAATTATCAATCCTTGCGAATACAACCTTCTTCACCAACTCAATGTTACACGAACATCTATTTTAACGGAGTCACGGGCACAGTCTAGTTTCAATAGCTCTATTGACTAAACAAGTTATAATCGGAGGTCAACGGTGAAGTAACTGGTACATACGTTTTTAATTTAAACAAGTTATGCATTCGACCCGGAAGGAATTGCATTCGGCCTTCGTCGGCCCCTTTTTAAAAAGCGGATGATATGTGTAACACATTGTTACGATTGCTGTTGTTGATGTCGGTCTAGATTGTTCCTTCTGTGTACTTTTTTTAATTGTTACGTAATGGACGAGTAGGGCGTTTAAAATAAAATTTTATTATTACAAAGGAAATTCGAAAAACCATACAAGACTAAAGTTACAAAATCATATAGTATTACATTTAATCAATATAACCACTGTACTAATTTGATGCAGTCAGCGGTTTATCAGGCCTTACACAATCTCAAGCGACGATGTAACCGACGGCGCTACACGTTTGACTAAAAAATATTTATTGGCCTTGAATAGCCCCAAATTGGGAAAGTCCACCAGTTAAAAGTAGCCAAGCGATATATGGAACGAGCTATGTCCGCGGTTTCTCTGAAGGATAAGACTCTTTCTAGAAGGAGAGGCCTATGTCTAACAGTGGACTGCGGTAGGCAGACGATAACGTTGGTGACAGATGTATATATATTTGGTATGGTATGGATTATGATGGAGGAAGCAAAGCATTTCGTACTGGGGGTATCTTATTACAAGTTTTCGCGATTTCTACGCATTGGAATTATTTTTTCGGATCTCAATCTCCATATAAGTATCACAGTTAACCATGAGACGTGCAAAGTGCCCGAAACCTTTTCAAGATAAATTTCTTTGTTACTTTTAAAGTTTTTTAGACATTAAATAAAACAATCTAACACACCCAATGTCAACAGACAATAGAGTTACCAAATATAATATCACAATTGACTTTAAATAACAAAGTGGAAGCAAAAAAAAAACAAATATTATATTTAACTTATACCACGCATTGCAATGTTCAAAAATAAACATTATGAATACTGCCTTGGTACATTGTTATAGCGTTCACATTTGCTAGTTTGTGAATGGCTTGTACCCTTGAGGAACAACATTGAATACATTTTTAAAGTTCACCTGCTAAGGTTATGTACGTTTAATCAAAATAACAAAATAACATGCATAGATTGGCAAGTAGTAACGCCACACTAAAACTATTTTAACCAAGAAATTGTATTGTGGTGTATTTATTATATGAATCCATTTATACCAATAGACACGAACATCTCTAATAAAAGGGCTTGAAGTTTAAATCCGGAGTCCTTCAAGCTTGCTTCTTTTTTTTTTGTTTTCTTCTTGTTTTTTACCAAGTGACAAATCAATAAATTGCACGTGAAATGCAATTATTATAATATACACACAAAATTGAGTTTATAAAAAAACATAAATTGTACACGAATGGACATAATTATACAGATGAAGGCTGAAAAAATCCCCGCACTAGGAAAACCCCAACAACCAGATATTACACCTAAACTCCCGAGAGAAATATGTAGGCCATACAAATATTTCTCCCGACCCGGGAATCGAACCTGGGACCTCTGCGTGACATTCGACATGGTAACCGTTCGGCCACGGCGGCAGTCGGAATATCGAATTATAATAACGATGTTCACATGAATAACCGGAACGTTCAATTGGAAAAAAGAATGGCTTCAGTCGTCTTTGCTTAAATATTATGATATGTTTTCTTTTTATGATACCAAGGCACAGGAGAAACAAGTCGTGAGCCTGGTGTTAAGCAACACTCCTGTCCATGTCAGTTGCAGTGCCACTCAGAGCTTTAAATCGCAAAGACACGTAATTAACATTGGCGTACCATAACAACTTCCACAATTTTGTTACTAAGAATACAACAATACAACACGATTATTGAAATAATGACTGAAGCAAGGAACGGGCTTATTAAATAAATAATCGGCCCACAAAATACCCCGGTGAAGGGACCAAACCGGTCCTTTAGATAGGATCATGGCGCAAGGACAAGCTGCGCAATGGCATTAATGATTTTACATTCCGATAAACTTAGGAAGTACAGTAGGTTAACGGTAAATTATAAAAATACTTGATATGTTTTGTATATATTATCCAAGCGTCATATACTTGGATAATATATACAAAATTTTTTTCCTATTTATTCCCTAATTACTATATATTTATTTTTTTACTAAAATAACTAGTTATTCCAAAAAAAGCCCTTCCTATCATTATGCGTCCTTTAGCTACAAAAGTGTAGAAAGTGTAGCTAAAAAAATCCCAAATCCCTAAAACTCGTCGAGTACAAGTTGTTTATTTTATTAACGTACGCTAAGACGTTTCAGGGTAATTAAAATTAAGTACTCGTGTATATAGTTGTAGTGAGATCAAAATAAAAAATATATAGTAGCAGTAGAGCTCCTTGTGTAAGAGTTCGTCCAGGGTAGTACTGCCACGTCACCTATTTCTGCCGCCAAGCAGTAATGTGAGCATTGCTGCGTTCTGGCTTGGAAGGGCAAGGGTGATGGGGAAATTACAGGCACATAAGACTTGTCAACTTATGTCTCAGGGTGACGGGTGCTGTGGCAGTGCCCCTCAGATCTTTGCGATTAAAGCTCTGAATGGCACTGCAACTGTTATGGACCATAAAAAATGGATCATAAAAAATATTTTAAATAGTGGAGCAAAAATGTGTCAATTGTTTGGTGATTTTGCAATATGTAAAGACCCGCATCAAATGCTAATTGGGAGATCAAACAGGAACCTTTCGCCTTTCAGGTATCTCATTTGGCATTGTTACTCATTATTCTTCTACTTTCATCCCCTTATTTGGGGTTCCGCAGTATGCCTTCCTTTTGTTCCTGTCACTTGATATTATAAAAAAAATACTTGTTAGGCGTATTGGTACAATAGAGTAACAATTGATGCTAAAAGTCAATCCATAATTTCAGGTTCAAAATCAAACTTGCCACTTGCTCTTGAAATGTTCTTCGACTAGATATTGCGGTTAATACTTGGATGTGCGCACGCGTTGCCGGTACGATGTCGCAAACGCACCCGCGCTGCGCTCCGCCGAGCGCGCACGACCGGCCGGGCTTCCGCTTGTTATTTGTAGCTGCTCGCAAATTACTAAGGCCGCGGTCGTCCTTACTTTTTAGATGCTGTTTTCATTTGCCTGTAAGGTTCCAAAATGGTGCCAGGATATCGTCTGAGTTTTTCAGCCATTACAGTCTACTACGCCACCCCTTTCGAAGACTTTGAGTCTTCGAACGGTGTCAAAATATTCTGACACACAGACTTTCTTACGACATTTACCTTCACCGTTATAAGGTAGGAAAATAAACTACACAAGATTGTAAAACCTGAACTAGCACACTCCTGAATTAAAGGTAGAGTGTTCTGCGAGTAAAGTTATCGTCGCTGCAACAAAGAATTAAAATATTCTCGGAAGACAACGACTGCGTATTTTTTAAGAAAATGAAAATTTGAAAGACGAATGAAGGTGACAATGACAGAAAGACAAATTAAATGTATGGTTTGGTTTTAATTATTATTAACTATACTACGTAATAACGTTAATAATAACTACGATAAAAATGTACAGTTAACGAATAGCTCTCCAATGTGGAAATAAGTACATACAGGCTTACTCTACTGAACATATTATTCCAAAATTTATAAGTGTATGCAACTTGTATACAAGTTCTTAAATAATGTAAACGCACCTGAAACTTTTTTGACCTTTATAAACAGATTAGTACTAGTTACAATTATCAGCAGTAATTTAAGCAAATTACTTAATTTTTTATTTATTACGTTTGATTTCAAGTTCGATGCGAGCACCATTCGGCGGCTAAATCGTCTGACAAAGCTGCCATGAATTATAGATTTGTCAAATTAGTTTTAAATACGCAAAACAGAATCGTATTGATGACTTAATAATATATTATAACTAATTTAACGAATGACATTCATTGGCACGGTGCTCTTAAATGAAATGGGTATCAATGTGTCCGCCAAGTTCCTAAATCAATTACCTCACCCTACCCCTCAATTTACTTAAAACTTTACATGGAAGCGTGTACATTTATTCCCAGAGCATGCGAAACAGAGAGAATGCGAGGTAAAGCTGTGTAAGATATTTTTAGTCTCGAGCTTCTTAAGCCAATGTTGTCACTATCCTGACCTAGGGCTTTCGATCAACTTTTCAACGTGACTAGCTATAGTATAGTCCCGCGTCTCACACTAAGAAGTATAAGGAATTACATGGTACAGTTGCGGCTGTAGCTTTTCTACCATCATACCATATCATCTCTGGAAAGGCGAAATTACTAACCTCCAAAAGGCCAAAATGGCACTTTAGTACTTTCGTCTTTCCAGCGACTATATATACGTTCTACCTCTAAGCGCGAGTCTCCTCTTACACAACAATCGACCACTAGCAGATTGGGGATATCACAAATCCTCAGTCTTTTTTAAAGACTTTTTTCAATATAGACCCAAAGCGAATCGTTATACTTATGAGCCACTTTTCTTCTCAATATTTTCCTAACAGTAATTATCAGAGCTACAAAGTCAGAATCTCCATTAGGTTTTGCGAGTTTAACTTGAGACCAGAGAATTAAACCTTACTTATCGTCGGAGAAAGTGCAATTACCCGTATCTAGCAATTGATTATGAGTCTCCATTTCGGTAATTAAGTGACCAAATCACTCCGCGTAAATGTCGTGGCAACCAAATTAGCGCGATTGACGGAATCTATTGTTATCAGTCCGTAGACAACATAAATTAATGCTTACCGTGCAAAAGTGAAAGTCGTAGCCATTGAAATAACAAAGTAATAAAGTTACATCCCTCTTCTGTGAAATTTGGTTTGGTCGAGATACGCGCTTTTTACGAATACTACATACGCGGATTTGCACTATCCTCGACGCTATCACTTATATTGTAAGGTGTACAATCAGTGTGTACAAATTGTAGATCAAGACGACTTCTCTTGCCCTCGTCGTCTTTTGTCCAAAAAAATGTCGGGCTATTTGAATTCCTGTCAGTCTAGTGTGTCTGTCCGTGTGGCCAGTTGGTCCGCTGGTCGTGGAAGCTAGGCCGAGGAGGCTGGTCATCCATAAAGGCTAGCCGCGAGAACCGAATATTGTCCACGCTTTATTGATCTTTCTCAGCGATGTTTTGGATAATATAAAGAAGGATGGCGACATCTCGTGTATTTTGTGACCTAGTGTTTTTGACGAGACGTGCATTAAAGAGACCTATCAATACTTGTGATTCATTATCAAAGCATCTAAAAAACTAATTGAGTGCAGCCTGTAGAAGCTGGGGTCATAAACTTGATACAGGCTATATTTATAAGATTGTCCTATACTTCGCGTCAGATGTTTGTTGATAGTAGCAGATAACAACAAGTTTTCAGTTTGTTCCTAAAAAGAATAAAGAACTTGCTCAATATTCCTAAATCTGCCAGACTGTGCCACATTTAATACAACGTTAACATGTTCGTCGCAACGAAAATGAATAAAAATTAAATCTGTCCAAATGGCAGAAATCTGCCACAAGTGGTCATACTGTTCTTAATCTCAAAGTGACATTGATATTGGCAAGAGGCCTCTTGTCAAAACGTCTTTTGCTAACTTTCGTATCTCCCATTCAAATATTGCCTAAACATTTTTATCACATTTTGTTTTAATTTTTTACTTTATGTCATTATTGTTTATTTGTTAATTGATTAGGTATTTTACAGCTTTATGTACTATAAAATAACCAATACTTTAGGTAGGTAAACAGTCAATCATAAATTAAAAATGAACGTATGTACAAAAACGTTACCTAATCTATGGTCGAACTGAATCAATTGCGTCGTGTTGTTGCATCTACTTTAATATATATTGTTTCGACTTCTAAAAATATACAAAAATATATTAATAACTAGGGGTAAACTAAAACGTAAAATTATACTAGCAAAGTCCGTAAACGGCACTTCGTTGATTTTGGGTCAGCTTTCGCCATTCTTCTTTTTATATACATGCAGCCATAGACGCATACCACACCTAGAGGTGCCGGTGATGATTTTATACCGATTTATCGGATATCGAAGTTATAACAGGTAATAGAACTAATATCAATTGCTATTTCGGTAACTACTCTAGCAAACCATAAAGTTTTTAATGCCTGGGCCTGTCATTTAAAAAAATAAACAACTTCAAAAATACGTCACGACAATCGTGTGTGTTATTGTTTGGGCTGGTGATTTCGGTGTTTATTTATTGAAAACATACCGTAAGTAGCGTTTTTTAAGTTTACCTTGAATATAAATGTTTATAAACTATACTTTAAGGAGTAATATCATGGTAAACGTAAGAACCACTCAAACGGAATATTATCATATTTATCCAAGTACACCAAAAATTTCATTAGTGCTTTTTAAGTGCAGGATTTGATATGTATTACTGCATTTTATTTGAGATGTTTTTATTGGTAGTACGGAGGGTATTTATTTAGTTACGCAGAATAATAATTTTTATTTATAAAAACTTGTATTTAAACTGAATGCTTTTCTAATTTGCGAAACCAAATAGCCGCCATTTTGCGGTAGGAGGAGCGCATCGCGTGAGCAGATAGATAGATTTAATTAATAAAATGGAGAAGTACGACCAGTATTTGACAATGCAGATGATGCCCTAGCAACCTTATACAGCGGACATTACCCGTAATAAATCAAAATTAAATTAAAATAAGGTATTTTTTATTTGCATTGATAAATATTATTAGAAATTCCTGATATTATCATTTTTACTGAAAGAAGGCAAAGGTCAGTGACGGCGATCTTTCAGAGAAACATCATGGCTCTCGTTTGGTTAATTCATAGTTGGATTCAATAGTTTAAACACTGTAGTTTGATGGTCAATACAACACCGTCTCGCGATTATATGGCTCCTGTATAAAAGAGTGACCGTGTATCATAATCATAAGTTGAAATAGTACAGGATTTATGACCCCATCAAAATTCAATAGCGGGACTGCAGCAGTCTGTATCGAATACAGTAAGTAGGTCAGAACAAACAACATGCTCAAATTATTTGGCATTTCCTGCAATAGACACTTAGACATTTATTTTAATTCAGAAGATTTGAAAAGTTTATTAAATATTGACAAGATCTAGAATACGAGTATCTTAGAGTATGAAATTATGAAGAACGTGCAGAAGAGTATCATGGCGGAGAATCCTAAAAAATGGAAGAAATTCTTCTCTTTTTCACCTACGAAATTTTATTACTAAAGAATAATTGAAGCAGAGTTTATAGAGCACATTTATTAGTAAGTCTTAAGGACTTGAAGTAACTTTAAGTTTGCCATGTTTACTTAAAAGTTTTGTTCTTAATATGTATATGCTGTGGTTTAAGAACAAGGTCCCTTGGATTGGCATGTTTAATGGCATGCTTGATGGATTAACCAATATAAAACTGTTTTCTAATTCCGATAATATTATTATCCCTTTAGCCTATTTATAGGAAAGCAGGTTTTTATGAAGTAAATTTTTGTGCAGTATGATAATAAATATGGTGTAATAGTAATTACTTCTTTTAGATTCAGTAGTGATTTGTTCAGACATAATTCGTATAAAAGATACCTCAAACTTCAATAACAATACTTGACTTTAAACAAAAAGAATTTGTTTAAATTAACATCATATCGATTGTCCGTTCTTAATCCGAGCGTTCAAATTTCATATAAAGATGAACCGATATGTTTACACAATCATCCGACGACGCTCACACGATTTTTAGTTAAAATAAACGTCAAACGTATCCACGGTATATTTGTCCTCAGTGCTCTCATTAGAATTTGATCCTTGTTTTTCCGATTTCTCAGTCGTTCCATAATCTAACGAATTTAAAAGATTCATTTCTTTTCTATAAATTAGATCTTCTGCACTTTGTTTTGTCCGTTTTTGTTCTTCGTCTTTTGATATATTACTGATATTATCATTTCTATTTAATTTTCTACGGTGCACTGCAACTTCTGTTGCAGCATAAATTTTATTTTGAGTTGTATTTTCAGCCGCTGTCCGATTTGCCCCTTTTTCTTCTTCTTCATACGTTTCCTCCATCCAGTCTAAGTTAGATTTACTCTGACTGACTGAAACATCACCGGGTTCGATATTCTCACCTATTAAATTTGTTTTACTGTCTCTGAAAATCCTTCTAAATACCTCAGGGTCTTCCTTTTCTACACTAGAAGGTGAGCTTGTTGCTTTAGGGTCGACAATAGGTGACTCAGGATTTGATTCCTCCGTCATCTCGATAGTATCAGGAGATACTGTAGAACTGGAAGCCAGTTCCTCTTCAACATCACCGTCAAATACGTCAAATTTAAAACTATTATCTTTTTTTTCATCTTTTTCGAAATCCGCTTGTCTTGCTATTTCGCCGCTAGTAGCAAAAACTATTGACGGAGTAAGTTTCTTTGGTATGTCTGTCGTAAATGATAATGATCCTTCTAAAAGTGCTTTTATTGCAGGAGTTGTAGGCTTGTGTATTGTATAGTACTCCGGTACGTTAATAGAAGGATGAGGTTTGGCTCTTTTGTTCAAAAGAAATGAATCTTCGCCTTCTTCGTCATCTATGCTTTGGCCGTTTAGGTTGAACTTATGATACCTCAATTTAAATTCCTCAGCTTGCGAACTTGAATTGTCTTCTTTTGAAAACTTTATATCTTCCTTTGAAAACTTGATGTTTTCTTTTGAGAATTTTATGTCAGAGCTACTTTCTGAGCTGTTGACTTCAGTCAAGAATTTAATTTTGCTGGATTCAGTGGTGGTGACATCAAGAACTTTCTTAACTACTACGGACTTAATTTGTGGAGCCTGTTTGATAGCGTCGATTAACAGATCTATCCCATCATTCACTAGAAAAACAAACTAATTTTACTTATACTTTATTGATACAAAAAAATGAAATCTAAAATAAATAAATTAATGGCCTACTTATGTTCAAATAATAAAAAAGTATTGTATGGTTTGATAAAGAACTTTATTTACTTGATGGGCTAGAGAGAGAGTAAATCGAAAAGTGTTATGGGTTACACATTTAGAAAGCATAAAATATATTTACTGTACTTTACCTGGAAATGTGTCCAGTGGATGATTCTGCTTTAATAAATATTCCATCAACGTCAGTAAATATTCTAATGAGTCGTCATCTTCCAGTTCTCTCTTCTTTCTGTTTTTGGACGTCAGTCTTCGCGCGAGATCCTTGAGTTTTCGAAGATTCTTTATTACATTCTTAGAGTAAGTACGAATGGCCTCAGTTCTGTTTGTTAGACTATCATGTGACACATTTAAAGCCGTAGTCGTTGTGTGACCAACTACTTTATTTATGGCCTTTACATCAACTTCATCGAAACTACCAATCAATTTGTAAATCTTCTTCATAAATATATTTTGTAATAGATTATATTTTAATATTAATTTTTTTATCTTATTGAATGGATCACCGTGATCATGGACATAGATTTTTCCAGTTTTAATTGTTTCGTTACCTAAAGCATCTCTTGAAATACGTGTGAAATTCTCTACTTTCTCAGCGCTTAGTTTACTATAACTTTTGGCTACTGTATCATTGACTACTTTTGCGTACATATTATTTTGCCCGACGACATTTGCGTTAACTGTAGTTAGAATATTAATTATATCATTTAATATTAAAGAAAATCTAGTTGCAGATTTTATAAAACTCTGTGTATTATTCTTTACATAGTCCAATTGGCATTTCTGTGTTTCAGTCAACTTATCAACATTTTCCTCTGTAATATATGTTCCTATGAGAATAGAGTGAAGCTTATGTATGTCATATTTGAAAGCTGTTTTTCTGGTTACATTCTTATTGCTAGGTAATTCTCTATCAGTTTTTGCAAAGTCTAGAAATTTGAGTAAACCTTTAATGATTTTAATAGACTTTAACATTTTGTATGTTTCTGCATTTAGAGCCTCTATGTCGCGTTGTAATATTTTTTTGTTCTTTAAGTTAATATTACAAGGTCCAAAAGTTTCACATAGAGTCTCTATAACACTCTTCTTATTCAGCTGAGGTAAAACCGTTTTATTATTAATACGTTCCTTGCGCTTCATTTTTGAGAACAGGTTTTTAAAAAATTTTTTTAGATATTTTATGATCTTGAACCTATTATTTTTAAATAGTTTTCGAGATTTATTATTCTGGTTGATTCCAGTTACAATGTTATGCATAATTTTTTTCAAACCGTCCAATTTACCAGTTTTTCTGCCTACCCTACGATTGGTCATATCTGTCTGGTTAAAATCCTTTATTCTCAACGATTTATTGGCTAGAATAGAAACTGTCTTTTCAAATTTATGTTTCTTTGGAACGCTGATTATTGTCCGTTCTTTGCTTATTGTGTTTATTTTCTGGACTAATAATGTTTGCTCGGTCTTTGAACTGAAGTTTTCAGCATTCAATGACCCCGAAATGTTCTTAGTTGTGTTAATAAGTAAATTCTTAGGTAAAGTTTCATTATTCTGAAAACTTATACTAGACCAGTTACTGATTGTAAAGTTTTTAACGTCCAGGAGTGTAATAGATGTATCAAATGTATTTGTTGCTTTATTCAAATTTGACAATTCTTTTCCCATGTCAAGTGATTTCCTTTTTATGCTTTTTTTCGAATTTAGAGGAATGATTCGCGTGAAGTCAATGCGATCTACTCCAGTTGTTTTATTCAAATTATCTATTGTATATCTGTAGTATGCAATTGAAACTTCAGTTGATGGGGGTAGTTTTTCAGCAGTTGTTTGTTTAAAGTATTTTAATGTATTTTGGGGATAACCTGAAACAAAACTAATTTGTTGAGAAATCAAATTAAGTAATTACTTACTTTCGATAATTCCGTAATCTTGAAAAGAATTGGAGGTAAAGTTAAGCAGATCTGAATTACTTACTTGTCTTGGACGTAAAGAACGACTGTAATTTTATCTAACCATACCTATACTATTCCTCAACTTTTTTGTCCACATTGACATACTTACCAAATTCTGCCACCGTTGCTTGGTCAAGTGTTTTGTTACTTGCAGCACTTATATACACGCCTCGCTTGTGTCTCTTATTAATTTTCATGTTACTAGATTTTTCGAAATAAATTTTCGATCTTTTTTGCAACTTTCTTAGAACAGTTTTCCCGTTCTTGGTTTTAGTTTTGTTTGCATGAACTTGCGTCAGTTTTTTACTTTTAGCGACTTGAATTTTTTTAATCAAAGAGCGTTTATTGACTTTGGCACCTTTGGATTTAGATGCTGTAAGAATTTGCTGATTTAACATGTTATTTATAGCTACCTTAGCGATTGTGGTTCCGGTTTGTTGCTGTTGGGCTACTTTTATCGCGGGAGCTATTGTTGTATGAGTTTGTTTTGATATGGTAGAACCAGTTTTCGTAGTTGGTTTGGTAGTTGTAAGAACGTTTACTTTGGTTACTTTCGTATATTTGCTAGACTCAGTGGATTTCGTAGTCTTTAAGATAGCTGTCTGTTTAGTTATAGGTGTGGTCTGTTCTATTAGGGTCTTTGTCAAAGCAATAATTTTATCATTTTTTACTGTAACTTTACTGTTGGAATGTTTACCCGATTGATTGTTTTTCAGTTTTACTTCTATATGTTGTGTTATCTGTTTGGGTGGCGGTGTTTTCTTTAGCTGTGGTTTCTTTGTCGTTCTTGGCAGTAACTTATTATTTTGTTTGCTATCGCGCCTTTGCGCAGGTTTACGTTCTGTACTTTTATATTTTATTAAATCCTTAAATAATTTAGCTTTCATGTTCTTAGCCATTCTCCTCACCGCCGCTGGGTTTCTTCCCCTATGCCTACTTCTAGTTGTAGTTTTATAAGTTTGACCTCTAGGAGTAGCCGCTGGGTGATAAACATTTTTGCGTCTCTTGCTTTGTTTTATTCTTCTCGTAGCTTCTCTTCTAATAATCCTCTCCTTAATATTAAGGTTTGGGTTGAACCTTTTAGTTTTATCAAATTTCACAGCTTGCGTCGGATTTGCTTTAGTAACTCCTTTCATTTTGTATACTCTTCTACTATTACCTTTCTTGGAATTATTAAATTTGCTATCTGCAAAATAAAAACTTTTTTTTTAATGTACACACTTAACATAGCCCCGCACTAGGGAAACCCTGTGTCGCGGGTGCTATGGACACGCACATAGACAACCACAATTACAGCCAAACTCACGAAAGAAATAAATGTAGGCCATACAAATATGTCTCCCGGGCCCGGGAATCCAACCTGGGACCTCTGCGTTGGCAGTCCGGCATGGTAACCGTTCGGCCACGGAGACAGTTAAATTAAATCGTTTATGTTTGTGGCTCTGCGGTTACATTTCATAAGTGAGATAATTAGAGTTCGGTTATTTCAACTTAGGAAGTTACCTAGTTGCATAGTTATGTATTTAAGTGCTCAGACTTGGTCTTTAACACAAACTCAGAAGATCAATCTCGGAGTTTGCCAGCGAGCTAATAGATTGTATTCGGAACTCCACGCTGCGCTCACAATCTCAGATTGTTGATGAAGGTAACTAGGAAGGCGGCCAAGTTGAAGTGGAATGGGCTGATACCGTATGTCGTATGCCGAGAGAGTGGTGGATCAAGACGACCACGGAGTGGAAGCCCCATAACTCATAACGGGTACGATTGTTTAGACTATTTTTTAAATTGACCAGATACAGTCAAAAACCGGGACCAATAGACAATGAGAAAAAATTGTCCAGCAGTTGTACAAAATATGCTTATTACATAGATTATTGATGTAATTATCTGGTACACGTATATTGTTTTGTTTTTAGGTTATCGAAAATACTTACTTTCAGGACAAAAACTGAGAATGTGACAGTCCCATCGTCCATCCTTGTTGCAATCACAAACTGTACACCCTTTACACCAGTCATCTTTAACAAGCATAAAGGTTCACATAGGCACAACTCAGATAATATGAATCTGATTAGAATTTAATAAACGTAATTGGGAAAAAAGTATTGAATTAAAAGGAATTAGCTGAACTTTGAGATCTCTTGACTAAAACCTAACTAAGAATTTAGCGTAAAGCACTAAATATTTAATTAAAGATCACTGACAAACAACAAAAAATAAAAGCTTGCTTTTTAGAAGTCATCTGGGCACCCCAGGAAGCCATGTATAAAGCTACCCTGGAGAAAATGCAAAATAAATTTACCAGATACTTGTACCTTAAAATTATACGGAGTTTCCCCTATTACCCTTTAATGTACCCAACGTTGTTCGTCCTAGATATGGTGTGGTACAATAAACTGGAAGTAAGGCGGGACCTGGCGCTAGTTAGGTATATTTTTGAATTGCTACGGGGCAAGCAGGACAATCCAGGTGTATTGGGGTAAGTAAAGTTGTACGCTCCTGACAAGAATCAGCTGCTGGGCCGAGCGCCATTTACGCGTGCCCTCGCTACTCTCAATCGACTAGGTGATACAATTGACTTACTTCATTGCGCTCTGAGTGAATTCAAAAGCCGTTGCCCTACATATAAAATGTTATGTTTCTTAAATTATTTTATTTATGTGCCTTCTCTAACGAATTGGGTTTTGCCCGTAGTGTTAGTGCTACGTTTTTATGCGTAAAAATAAATAAAAAGTCACTAATTCTCATTTTGCTATTCTAATTGTTTCCAGTAATACGAAGAAGAAATTTCACATCAAAACTTGAAATATGCTTACCAGGAGGACATCCTTCACTAAAACTAGCTTCATTGGGCTTGCAGGCCTTCCCCTTTGCTTTTTTCGCTGAAAATGTACAGAAGTTTAATAAATATTTTTGTCATATGTAATCCCATCCGTCAACACGAAGCATCAATTGAACTTGAGCGTTCGCGAAACTATAGTTTCTGTGGTTGCTAGTTCCTCAACCATATCATAATGGTGGAAAAAAGGAAAAACTGTGCAGGTGAAATTCTTGTCCTGTGTATGCACATATTGAATACCTGTACGTGGAATACTATCGGCATACCTGTGCGTGGAAAAAATCACTAGTTCAGCAATATTAATAAATTCATACCAATCTGTATATTATTTTCCAGCGTAATGTTATCACCTGGTAGACTTCGACGTCGTCTTGTGTCCCTGTCGATAAAGGGATTGTTTGATTTACTCTTGTAGGTAGTTCAATCAGGGACTTGTTGTAATTGAATATGTTGTGGAAACTATGGCCACAAAAGGGCTTTATAAATGATGTCATAAAATAGGTGTCGATAAAACGGTATGATAAAATGTTATCACAGTAAAGAGTACCCAAAAAATGAGAACATTGTAACTTTGCATTCGCTTTTTCTGTTTTTTGTGGAGATCAGATTCAGATCACTTCTTATGGACACAAGACATGAAATGATGAAACGTTGAAACATACCTTCTCCTAAAATGTCGATAGTACTTCTCATCGCATCTCTTGTTGTCCCTCGGCCAACAGACGGCAGTGTTATTCTCCTTGCAAAAGCAAAGATAACAGGAGCCAGGCAGCGCGTTAACTTGGGCGCGCTCGAAGTAATACCCCACGTTAGGACATGGCTTCTCCAGTTTCGTCACGTAGCTTGACTGTTTTGGTATATCTGGTGAAAATTATTTTTTAGTTATTCTCTAGGTAGACATTACAACCACCATAACACGCACTATGAACTGGCTGACTTGTGAGAGACTTCCAAGTAAGACAGTTCAGAGTGTCACTGGCTATTTGCACCCAGATCATGGCTGAATCTCGATGGGGATATGTTACAGCGCATTTGCGGTTACGGTAAGCGCCTGGTAGAAAGCGACATGCCTGTCCCAAGCAGTTGCAGTGCCACTCTAAGCTGTAAATCGCAAAGACAAAAAGGGCACTGCCACTGCGCCCGTTACCATGAGACATAAGTTGACAAGTTCCATGTAGGTACCTGTAATTTCACCAGCACCTACAAAATCGAAACGAAGTAATGCTCTCATTACTGCTTGGCGGTAGAAATAGGTTAGGTTAGGTTAGTCAGGAGCTTACCGGCGGGGTATGAGGGACCGAGGCGAGCGACCCGCTCCCCAAGAGGTGGAGCAGGAGCGCCGCCTTGCGGCGCAGCGCATGCGGGACCGATGGAAAGAGGGCTTGGCGGATCCCCACTATGGCGCTCGTACCATAGGGGCGATCCGCCCTGTCGTCGTAGAGTGGGTAAACTGGTCCCGCGGACCACTGTCGTACCATCTTGTGCAGGTGCTGACCGGGCACGGCTGCTTCGGACACAAGGTGGCGAGAAAGGAACCGTCCCCGTCATGCCACGAGTGCGGCGCTGCGGATGACACCGCGCAGCACACCCTAGGGGTGTGCAGCCGGTGGGATGAGCAGCGCCGCACTCTGATGGGGACTGTAGGGCAGGACCTCTCGCTGCCGAGCGTGGTTGCCGCCATCCTCGATAGCGAGCAGTCCTGAGAGGTGGTGGCCTAACCTCTTGCGTGCGACATAACCTCTGCGCAAAAGGAGGCCGCGGAGCGGGTGCGCGAGGACGCGGTAGACGCGCACCCGCTCCGGCGCAGACGTACAGGGAGAAGGCGAACGCAGTTCGCTGCTCGCCTGATCCCCTAGTGAGGCCAGCGGGCTCTGGACAGGGACTCCGGAGCCTGCATTGCACGGCCTCACTCATCTGGGGGGCGGGTCGGAGGACAAACGACTCGCCTCTCCGTTGTCGCGGGAACCCTGGCGTAAGCTAGGGCGGCCGGGCGACGTCGTGGTGAATGTTCACCGATCCCACGGCGCCGACTCAACCGGCGAGAGGAAAACCCCCCGGGTTTTAGCGGGGTAGGCCCTCCAGTATGGAGGGAGAGTCCCCACGTAACCCCTTAGTCTCCCTGGGTTCAGGGGTATTCATAAAGATATCCCCCTCGTCAAAAAAAAAAGGTTAGCCAGGAGCTCTACTGCTACTAAAAATATTACGGTATATTCCCATTGTGTTAGTGATTGTTAACAATAAACATAAATCCACTTTTGTTACCGACTTATATTTAAAATAATGACAAACCAGACACGGAAAAAACTTCCAACATATTTTCAGCACTTAATCATGTCTTCTTGCACAAAAATTTGCTTAAACTTTATATCACTGCATGCCACATACAGGGTAGTTAAAGCCTATTGATTAGTCATACAGGGATAGTAACCCTAGTACTGACACCAGATTCTCACAGTGTGCATAACAGTAACAAAATTATGATTTAATACTAAAACACAAATATTAATAAGAATTGGAGTAGTTATCCTACATTTCATGATAATATGAATTCAATTGACAACAGAATGCGGCAATATTTAATCTGTTTCATATCACGAACTCATCGAATCAGCTTCTCAATTATGTCCAATAACGGTTACATATAAAACACAAACTTAACCTAATGCAGTAAGAGCGAAATTTAATACTAAACAAGGTCCTGCATAAACTCTCCACGTGACTTCTAACACCGATTATTTACAGCCGAAGGAAATGACGTCAGTCTAAGCAATTTGCGAATCATATACACGAGAGAGAAGCTCCGTGGCAAACACGTCTCAGTTCAGTCAATTTCAAATTCGTGCGCAAATTTAAAGATTAATGCGTGAAGAAGATACGTATTCTGCAACATTGTAGCTGCATACCCTTAAATAACAAAGGGCTATGCAACATCAACAATTTAAAGAAAATTTCATGAAAGCGATACAGGTGAAGAGTACGTTATAAAAGTAACAACAATATATTAAACAAATATAGGTACGCGATTGAGATCCGGAAAAATAGTTTCATTTCCTAAGCATTCTAATTACCAAAGAATTCAAACCATGATTTCAAGAAGTTAAAAGAAATATATTAAATAGCTTTGAGACCAAGAAACGATAACGAAACACAGAACGTACGCAGTCGAAATAAAGTAGTTTATCTAATAAGCCGACTATCTGAGAAAGGAGACTAAAGAAGTAGGATGTAAAGCTATAACAAACTGAAAGAGGCCTATGTTTATTAAGTCTATGTATACTTATGATAATAATGATTAAAATATTGACACAAATGCTTTTAATAACAACATAAGTTACAAAGTGATGCATTAACAGGCAGATCAAAACAAAAAAGCTGATATTAAGAAATAGATATTATCGTCGGTTAAAAGGTAAAACTCATTAAGTGACATTTTGTTCAAA
>NW_020653736.1:2888156-2889229 GCF_003589595.1 Hyposmocoma kahamanoa | reverse complement strand
ATTTCTATTCGTACGCCTTGCCAGGGCTACTCCCTGGAGGTGGATGGAATTAATTAC
Organism: Hyposmocoma kahamanoa; assembly: GCF_003589595.1. Taxonomy (NCBI): domain Eukaryota; kingdom Metazoa; phylum Arthropoda; class Insecta; order Lepidoptera; family Cosmopterigidae; genus Hyposmocoma; species Hyposmocoma kahamanoa. The sequence goes on along the minus strand of NW_020653736.1, from coordinate 2,889,172 downwards.
GGATTGTTACTTGTTATTACATGCCTCCTAACGGTCTTAATTAAAAATAGTTACGTAATAAGGGATGTAATCACATATTAGGTCTCGGATCTGCTATTCCTGTTCATACACCTTGCCAGGGCTACTCTCTGGGGGTGGATGGAATTAATTGCGGATTGTGACTTGTTATTACAAACCTTCAACGGTTTTAATTACACAGTTACTTAATACGGAATGTAATGGCATATTAGGTCGTATATCTGTCATTTCTATTCGTACGCCTTGCCAGGGCTACTCCCTGGAGGTGGATGGAATTAATTACGGATTGTGACTTGTTATTACATGCCTCCTAAAGGTCTTAATTAAAAATAGTTACATAGTAAGGGATGTAATCGCATAGTAGGTCTCGGATCTGCTATTCCTGTTCACACACCTTGCCAGGGCTACTCTCTGGGGGTGGATGAAATTAATTGCGGATTGTGACTTGGTTATTACAAACCTACAACGGTCTTAATTACACATATTACTTAATAAGGAATGTAATGGTGTATTCAGTCGTATATCTGTCATTTCTATTCATGCTCCTTGCCAGGGCTACAATCTGGAGGTGGTTCGAATTAATTATGGATTGTGATTTACTATTGCATACCTACCAACAAATTTTAGATACATTTAAAGTATTAATGCTTATCTATCTTATTCTCCAATATGAAGTTTTAACATTATGGCATAATTATAATATAGATTTGAGTGCTCATTTAAGAATCTGGATAATTTGTGCCGTTATTTTTGTTGTATTCTTTGTTCAATAGTTTAAATATTATGTCGTATCAAACTACAATGCAGAAACATAAAATGTAGGTACATTATCATCTTATTAGACTTGTTACTAACCAAATCAATCAGTTTCAGCTATGGAGAGAGATCCCAACATGAGTTCTCAAAGGTCTGAACCGAATGACAATGGAGAATCTAATAGAGATCTTCATGACCCAGGAGCACCCAGGTACGAGGGTCGGGGTTCAAGTCGAATATGT
>NW_020653736.1:2864361-2888146 GCF_003589595.1 Hyposmocoma kahamanoa | reverse complement strand
TGTAACCCAGGAGCACCCAGGTACGAGGGTCGGGGTTCAAGTCGAATCTGTAACCCAGGAGTGCCCAGGTCAGAGGGCCGGGGTCTAGATAATAGCATTCATGATCCAGGAGTACCCAGCCAGGGTCAGGGTCAAAATGCACTTGATTTATCGCAGCATTATAAGGAGCCAAACGTAAACGTACCACGAGGAAGGCGCCGCAACAGAGGCGGTTCTTCAGAGAGGTGGTGTAGAAGGCGTCGTAGTACTTCTTCTGAGGACTCTGGTGAGCGATACTATTCTGCTACTAAACGATCGAGACCGTCTAAATCTAAAGATAATGATATTTTGGATAAGGTGTTATCTATTTTAAATCAAGTCAAGAGTTCAGATAAACCCAAGTTGACATTTAATACAAATGTTATACCTGAATTTGATCCAATGTGTAAAGAGCAAACTGCATTAACGTGGATAACCAAGGTTGAAGAATGTGCAGAAATTTACGGGTGGGATGATAAAGAAACTATACATTACGCGTTGCCAAAATTAACGGGGGTTGCTAAATCTTGGTACCAAGGTTTACCAACATTACTATTCACTTGGCCAGAATGGAAAAAGAAAATAATTGAATCCTTTCCCTGTCGCGAGGATTATGCTGAGCTCTTGACCGAAATGTTAACTAAGAGAGTTAAGTATGGCGAATCATTGGAGCACTATTACTATGCGAAGGTTAACCTGCTAAATAGATGTAAAATTTATAAGAAAAAAGCGGTGGACTGTATCTTATATGGCTTAGAAGACCGTGCTGTAAAAGTAGGTGCTCAGGCTGCTCAATTCACTGAGCCTGAACAGGTCCTTAAATATTTTAGATCTGTAAAAGTAGGACAGAATAGGGATAGAGACCCTCGAGATTCTTCACGAATTCGTATTGATCGCAAAACATTTACAACATTTAAGCCAGGTACATCAAAAGAAAACGGCATTACGTGTTACAATTGTAGTGAACTCGGGCATCGTAGCTCTAAATGCAACAAACCTCCAGAAAAATGTACATTTTGTGAAAAATTAGGGCATCTTGCTGTTCATTGCTTCAAGAATAAGTCTAAGGAGTCAGGAGCGGATCAAGGATAGGAATGAGGAACAAGTCGCAAAATTAAGCGTTGATGACGCAAATGATAAGTATATAATTGACGTCAAGATTAATGATACACCTGTTAAATGTCACGTTGATCTAGGCAGTCAATGCTCACTAATCAAACAAAGCACATCAAAAGAACTTGACCTTGAAGTCACTGTCCCTAAGGATCTACCTGTGCTAAGGGGAATTGGGGCCAATTTGATAGCACCGGTAGGGATGTCGGTGTGTTTAGTTGAAGTACAGAATATTAAAGAAACTGTGAACATGTATATTGTCGAAGATTTTGTTATTCATCAACCAGTTTTACTGGGACACTCCTTTACTGAAAAGCCAGATATAATTATAACGAAGACTCCGACCGAACTAAGACTTAATAGAATTATCCCAGACAAAATTCATTTAACAGTCAATAAACAAATTGACATTCCTAATTATTCAGTAAGACCCGTGGCCGTTGTTTCTCATTCACAATTGACCGGTTCCGTTCTTGTAGATGGTTCTTTGCGAGGACCTGAAGGTAAAGAATATTACATTCTTCCGGGTCAATACGACCTTAAACAAGGTTCTAGTACACTGTTGGTTTTCAATGTGTCACCTCGAACTATTACTATCAATAAAGATTTTCTTATGACTCGAGCTTTCTTCAAAGAAAGCTTGCATGATAGGCTTGGAATTCTAGATACCTGTAGTGTTTCGTTCAGTGTAAATGAATTGGATCAACCAATAAACTGTGGTGATAAACTGAACGACGAGGAACGTGTACAGTTGCAACAACTACTTTCAAGTCACAACGATTGTTTTTCGGATAGTCTTAATAATCTCGGTTTCACTAAAGCGACAGAAATGGTTATTGAACTTGATGACTCGCAACCAGTTGTATATCGTCCTTATCGAATGTCTGTCGCTGAGAGAGCGTTAGTTAGAACTATGGTACAGGAGATGCTTGATAGTGGTATTGTTAGGGAATCCTCCTCGCCTTATGCGAATCCCATAGTCTTGGTTCAAAAGAAGACTGGAGACAAACGCTTATGCGTTGACTACCGGGCTTTAAATCGCAAAACTAAAAAGGATCGTTACCCACTCCCCCGTGTTGAAGACCAATTAGACGTGTTAGCCGGTAATACTTTATTTACTTCTCTTGATTTGGCGTCTGGGTATTACCAAATACCCATTGCAGAGGAATCGCGGCACAAAACAGCGTTTGTAACCCCTGACGGTCAGTTTGAATACAATCGCATGCCTTTTGGGCTAGTCAATGCCCCTTCTGTCTCCCAGAGAACAATTAATAAAATATTATCAGAAGCTAAAATTAAATATGCCATTGTTTATATGGACGACATACTTATTCCATCAAAAAAACGTATCAGAGGGGTTGCAAAGGCTGGAAGAAGTCCTTAAATTGTTAAGGCAAGGTGGACTCACTTTGAAACTTAGCAAGTGTCATTTCTTTCGAAACATCATAGATTTTCTCGGATTCGAAGTTAGTGCTGAAGGCATTCGTCCTGGATCTAGGAAAATAGACGCAGTATCAAAATTTCCCAAACCCAATAATAAACATGAACTAAGACAGTTTTTAGGCTTGTCGGGGTTTTTCCGCCATTTTATTAAAGGTTACGCCATATTGGCATCCCCTCTTACCGATCTCCTAAAAAAAAGAACATTCCTTGGACATGGGGAGATATTCAAAACAAGGCCTTTACTGATTTAAAGACGCTACTAACTCAACGTCCTTTACTTGCACTATATGATCCTACTGCAGAAACTCAACTTCATACTGACGCCAGCAAGGAGGGTGTAGCCGGTATCTTACTTCAATGTAATGCTAGTGGAGTTTTTCAACCAGTTTCATATTTCAGTCGAAAAACCACACACGATGAACGTAAACTCCACTCGTATGAGCTCGAAACATTAGCCGTTGTAGCGTCATTAAATAGATTTAGAGTATATTTAATTGGCGTACCGTTTAAGATCCTCACTGACTGTAATGCTCTTAGATTTACTCTAACGAAACGCGACGTAATTCCGCGAATTGCACGATGGTGGGTCCAATTACAGGAATACGATTGCTGTATTGAGTATAGGCCTGGGCCCCGAATGACACATGTCGATGCATTGAGCCGCAACCCTGTCGACTGTGGGGAATTAGAATCTCACGTTCTAGATGTACTTGCCTTACAAGAACCCGAACAGAATTGGATAACCACCGTTCAATGTGCAGATGATGAAGTAAAGTCTATTAAAGAAACTAAGTAATCCTGAATCCGAACAAGTAGCCGAACTATGCAAATTATAAGCTTAAAAACGGTCGTGTATATCGAATTATCGGCGAGGAACTTAAATGGCTTGTACCTAAGGGCGTCCGTTGGCAAATTGAAAAAAAGAACCACGATGACGTGGGTCATTGCGGGTTTGAAAAAACTCTTCAACGCATTCGGAAACATTATTGGTTTGCCAAAATGAGGCGCTTCACAAAAAAGTATGTTTCGTCTTGCTTAGAGTGTGCGCATCACAAAGCAGCTGGAGGTAAGCGGAGGGTGAGCTCCACCCCATAGACAAAGTCAGCATACCTTTCCATACACTTCACGCTGATCATCTCGGTCCATTTGTAAAAAGTAAAAAAGGAAATTGTTATCTTTTAGTAATGGTCGATGGTTTTTCTAAATTCGTTAACATAACCCCAGTCAAAAATACGAAATCCATCACTAGTATAAAAGCAGTTAAAGGTGCTGAAAGGTTCAATAAAAGTAGAAAACCCGCTAAACAGTATAGCGAGGGTGACTTGGTACGTGTAGAAAGGCAAGTTCCCCGTGACGGTAAATCTCAGAAGCTTGTAATTAAATATCAGGGCCCCTATCGTATAGTGAAAGTGCTCCCTAATGACAGGTTTTTGATAGAAAATACCCCTCTGACACGTAGACATGGTCGACGCTATGAAAATATAGTAGCGATAGATAAACTACAGCCTTGGATGAGTTTTAATAGGGACTTAACATTTAGTGACACAGAAAGTGGTGACAGCGAACGTGATTAGATGATTTATATAAGTAATCCAATATGTATTTTAAAAAAAATGTAATTTGTGTTTTCATTATAATTGTTACCTTTGAATTATTATGTTAATAGTATATCTGTATCGACAATCTCTCGAACACTTGTTATATAATAAGAATTTGTTGTAAGAATCGTCTAAAAATCTTGATTTTTAAATGTAAGTTCAAGCGACCGTATTATGTATTTACTAATTTAAATTGTTTAATGTAATTAATAATACAAATTATTCCTTTCATTGAAAATGTATTTAGTTCATACCCTAGAATAAAGTTTACATTCTCTAACATATTTACTTGGTTATGTATCTAGATGTAAATGTTTTGTTGCATAAGCGAAGGGACTCGCATCAAACAGGATGGCCGAGCTGTAAGCGACATATTAGATATATAAATAATTTTGTCCTATTGTAATTATATTTTTTGTAATATTAGAGCACTATTTATATTAAAGAGTATATTTGGTCATGAGTATTGTTTCCGTTGCTACATTGTTAGGTTGGTAGCGCCAGTAGCTTTAGTTGATGGCGCCACAATACACTATGTTGGTGGCGCCAAAAATGCAGCCCTACCAAAAAGCTCCCACCATACTGCTAACGTTTCTTAATTTGTGATACTCGAGTGCTCGACATTCTGTTTGTTGGAGTCTCAGAGGACAGTGCCTCTCATCTTGCTTTACCGTGCTATCTTATCATGCAAAGTGTATAATTGTAATAAGTCTTCATATCAATAAACGAAGAACATAAGGAGTTGGAATTTTATTTCTGAAACTTCCTAATAATTACAACCACCATAACACGCACTATGAACTGGCTGACTTGTGAGAGACTTCCAAGTAAGACAGTTCAGAGTGTCACTGGCTATTTGCACCCAGATCATGGCTGAATCTCGATGGGGATATGTTACAGCGCATTTGCGGTTACGGTAAGCGCCTGGTAGAAAGCGACATGCCTGTCCCAAGCAGTTGCAGTGCCACTCTAAGCTGTAAATCGCAAAGACAAAAAGGGCACTGCCACTGCGCCCGTTACCATGAGACATAAGTTGACAAGTTCCATGTAGGTACCTGTAATTTCACCAGCACCTACAAAATCGAAACGAAGTAATGCTCTCATTACTGCTTGGCGGTAGAAATAGGTTAGGTTAGGTTAGTCAGGAGCTTACCGGCGGGGTATGAGGGACCGAGGCGAGCGACCCGCTCCCCAAGAGGTGGAGCAGGAGCGCCGCCTTGCGGCGCAGCGCATGCGGGACCGATGGAAAGAGGGCTTGGCGGATCCCCACTATGGCGCTCGTACCATAGGGGCGATCCGCCCTGTCGTCGTAGAGTGGGTAAACTGGTCCCGCGGACCACTGTCGTACCATCTTGTGCAGGTGCTGACCGGGCACGGCTGCTTCGGACACAAGGTGGCGAGAAAGGAACCGTCCCCGTCATGCCACGAGTGCGGCGCTGCGGATGACACCGCGCAGCACACCCTAGGGGTGTGCAGCCGGTGGGATGAGCAGCGCCGCACTCTGATGGGGACTGTAGGGCAGGACCTCTCGCTGCCGAGCGTGGTTGCCGCCATCCTCGATAGCGAGCAGTCCTGAGAGGTGGTGGCCTAACCTCTTGCGTGCGACATAACCTCTGCGCAAAAGGAGGCCGCGGAGCGGGTGCGCGAGGACGCGGTAGACGCGCACCCGCTCCGGCGCAGACGTACAGGGAGAAGGCGAACGCAGTTCGCTGCTCGCCTGATCCCCTAGTGAGGCCAGCGGGCTCTGGACAGGGACTCCGGAGCCTGCATTGCACGGCCTCACTCATCTGGGGGGCGGGTCGGAGGACAAACGACTCGCCTCTCCGTTGTCGCGGGAACCCTGGCGTAAGCTAGGGCGGCCGGGCGACGTCGTGGTGAATGTTCACCGATCCCACGGCGCCGACTCAACCGGCGAGAGGAAAACCCCCCGGGTTTTAGCGGGGTAGGCCCTCCAGTATGGAGGGAGAGTCCCCACGTAACCCCTTAGTCTCCCTGGGTTCAGGGGTATTCATAAAGATATCCCCCTCGTCAAAAAAAAAAGGTTAGCCAGGAGCTCTACTGCTACTAAAAATATTACGGTATATTCCCATTGTGTTAGTGATTGTTAACAATAAACATAAATCCACTTTTGTTACCGACTTATATTTAAAATAATGACAAACCAGACACGGAAAAAACTTCCAACATATTTTCAGCACTTAATCATGTCTTCTTGCACAAAAATTTGCTTAAACTTTATATCACTGCATGCCACATACAGGGTAGTTAAAGCCTATTGATTAGTCATACAGGGATAGTAACCCTAGTACTGACACCAGATTCTCACAGTGTGCATAACAGTAACAAAATTATGATTTAATACTAAAACACAAATATTAATAAGAATTGGAGTAGTTATCCTACATTTCATGATAATATGAATTCAATTGACAACAGAATGCGGCAATATTTAATCTGTTTCATATCACGAACTCATCGAATCAGCTTCTCAATTATGTCCAATAACGGTTACATATAAAACACAAACTTAACCTAATGCAGTAAGAGCGAAATTTAATACTAAACAAGGTCCTGCATAAACTCTCCACGTGACTTCTAACACCGATTATTTACAGCCGAAGGAAATGACGTCAGTCTAAGCAATTTGCGAATCATATACACGAGAGAGAAGCTCCGTGGCAAACACGTCTCAGTTCAGTCAATTTCAAATTCGTGCGCAAATTTAAAGATTAATGCGTGAAGAAGATACGTATTCTGCAACATTGTAGCTGCATACCCTTAAATAACAAAGGGCTATGCAACATCAACAATTTAATGAAAATTTCATGAAAGCGATACTGGTGAAGAGTACGTTATACAAGTAACAACAATATATTAAACAAATATAGGTACGCGATTGAGATCCGGAAAAATAGTTTCATTTCCTAAGCATTCTAATTACCAAAGAATTCAAACCATGATTTCAAGAAGTTAAAAGAAATATATTAAATAGCTTTGAGACCAAGGAACGATAACGAAACACAGAACGTACGCAGTCGAAATAAAGTAGTTTATCTAATAAGCCGACTATCTGAGAAAGGAGACTAAAGAAGTAGGATGTAAAGCTATAACAAACTGAAAGAGGCCTATGTTTATTAAGTCTATGTATACTTATGATAATAATGACTAAGATATTGACACAAATGCTTTTAATAACAACATAAGTTACAAAGTGATGCATTAACAGGCAGATCAAAACAAAAAAGCTGATATTAAGAAATAGATATTATATGGATTGCCCAATAGTTTGCTTTATACGACATATATCAAATATGCTTATGTCTATGTAATTGTTGCTAACGGGAAAAGTCAAGACAAAGAATAGATATGCTACTACAATCCTAAAAACAAAGTTAAATGATCCCGTGATTAAAAACACTTTGATAACGCATTCAGAATCAATAATATCATGGAAACACGCTGTCAGTCGAACACTTAAAAAGAGAGAGTTAATGATAAGGTTTTGTTAGAATCTGAATAAAAGACAAGATAAAAACAATGATAGAGACGAAACTAACCTCTGCTAAACACATTGTGAAGTAGAACCAGCAGCAGCAGCATGCTCGGTCGGGAAAGCAATGAACGCCAGTACGGTAACGTGCGCGCGCACCGAAATCCACCCGACAAAATGTTTGTAAACTTGGCGAAAATCAAATTTCACGCTCAGAGACGAATTTATTAATGACTGCTTCTTTGTAATTTCATGGACCCACCCGTTAAAACGAACGCACCATAGAAGTACCTATTTACACTTCGAAAAAACTGAAATAACGCACACATAAAACAGCAGTAAATGGTGTATAAGAGAATTTGCACTCATACTGTAATAATGTCACATCTTCAAAATATCAACTTTTTAGTAAAGAGATTTAAAAATTCTGCGAACGAAAGTAGTCGCACCATTTTTATTATTTAAGTAGGAAAGTTATAAAATTTCACATAATATACATATTTTATAGGAAATGAAACTATTTTTACGGATTTAAATCGCGTATATTTGTTTTTTCAAACAAACCGACGTTTCGGGCCCTTTACAGGTCTCATGGTCACGGTTGACTGAGGTGGTACAGTCTTCAATCAGTTATGTTTAATATTGATGCAAACCACCCTATGTTTTCACTATAGTTACAAAAGTTATTAATTAAGTACCTTATTTTTAATTTTACAAAGAAACATTCCAATTTACGCTACATTACGTTTCACAAACTATTTTATTGAATGAATTTTTATTAAGTTCAATTTATTATAAATTAATAATAGAAATTAGAATTAATTAAAACATATTAATTAGTACTGAAGTCTTACGTATGTTTGGGATTTTTCATCAGAGGAAATACTGGATCCCAAACTGGTGGTACGGAGAAACCATCTTCCCTGTTGAAATTAGGATGTTTTTTTAAAATTTTAATGGCCTCTCGCAGCATCCTGGATAGATAACAGACTTCTTTTGCAAGGACCTGTCAAACTTCATTGAATGTGTAGGTTTATCCATGACATGCACGCAGACTGCGAACATAATTTCAACAGGGAAGATAGTTTCTCCGTACTACCAGTTGGGGATCCTGTATTTCCTCTGATGAAAAATCCCAAACAGACATAAGACTGCAGTACTAATTAATATGTTTTAATTTATTCTAATTTCTATTATTAATTAACAGTAAATTGAACTTAATAAAAATTCATTCAATAAAATACTTTGTAAACCGTAATGTAGCGTAAATTGGAATGTTTCTTTGTAAAATTAAAAATAAGGTATTTAATTAATAACTTTTGTAACTATAGAGAAAAAATAGAGTGGCTTGCATTAATATTAGACATAACTGGTTGAAGACTGTACCACCTCAGTCAACCGTGACCACGGTACCTGTAAAGGGCCCGAAACGTTGGTTTATTTGAAAAAACAAATATACTAAATAAATAATTAAATAAATGAATATATTTCACGATTTATATCCGGAAAAATAGATTCATTTCCTATGTGTAACAATCGCGAAAACCTAAGAACTCGATATACATATTTCATTTATGTCATTCGTATTATTCTTATGACTTTAATGTGATAAAAACACTTTTGACGTTTGATGACACGAGGCCTTATTATACCAAGTACCTATACGAATTGTCGTAATTAAAAAAGGTTAAGGATGAAATTGGCAAACCTTTAGATATACGTGGTGTATCCGCTAACTCATTTTGAGACTTGAACACTGGAAACAGAACAGATTTCATTATTATGGTCCCAAGAGGAGACACTAAAAATTATTGCTGTCAAAGTATCGAATGTATTCGCACAGTCGACGACCACAGTTTGTCATACACCGATTCCACCTTTTTAATATCAATTGTAATTACTTTACAGAATAACAACCTATATAAATTTAAAGGAAAAACTTTTTATTGATGTTAATAACAACCCGTCGCCACGCACCGGCCCCGCCCAAATGCACCTCTACGGATGAGGCGCGGATGGGATTTTACCTGCGGTGCACGGGTTTCGTGCGAGGTGACCAGTAAATTCACAGACCATGGAAGGCCGCATTAAAAAATTTAAAAACATTCAGAGACATCAAATTACGAAATAAATTAAAAATAAATTTACATTTATGCAACAAAGTCCAATCGATGAATCAATATAGCACACTAAAATTATCATTTAAAATTTATTTTTGTCAATTTCGGTGATATTAATTTTAAAAGGCTTACCATTTGCAAGCACTGTGTACAACAAAAACACGAGGAAGAACATGTTGACATGGTCTTGGCATCAAATGCAGTGGGCTCGTTGCGGATGAGGCCTCACCTGGTTTCGGAGAAACGCACTAACACAGATGTTTGTAAACTATTTGAAAATTTTCACGTTTTACGCGTCAGGTACGAATTTAGAGGAAATACTTTGGGACAATGGACATAGGGACAAGTGCCTATCGAAATATAGGAAACATGCCATTCTTTTCCTAATTAAGAAGCACTTGGCAGATTCTAAGAGACACTCGCCTATATCCACTATTTTTATTTTACACTTTCTATGACATCCACGGAAGTAATCATACGCAAAGTAGTGGACGACAGAATATATGGTTGTTAAGGCACTAAGAACTTATTGACTTAATATTTTCTACCTTATAATATTCATTTGTTTACAATACAATATTAATAGGTTCGTACGATAATCTTTTTCACATATTATGTTTTCCACTTATAAATATTTCGCTTGCAAGAAAATTTTTTTGATTGTTTATTTTCAAATTTTTTATCGGTTGTTTTATTAACTGTTTAGAAAGTCTATCATGAAGAATCTACGGTACAACTGAACCTGATTTGTTTTAAGTTTAAAAGATTGTATACACGTTCCTAGTTGAATTGTAATGTAATTAGTCAACAAAAACTCGAACAATGAACTTGCAACAATATACAGGGTGATGAAAAAACCTTTGACCATTTTAAACAAGCATACTGTATAATGGAAATAAAAAATACATGCTCGTTTTTTTTTTAAAACTTAACAAAGAAATAAGTTATGACGTCTCAAAGTTTTCCGAAAAATTGTGAACAATATTGACACCCAATGATTAGCAGACGCCGTTGCTATCATATCAGCGCGCGAGTTTATGTATTTGACAGACAACAAAGTATTAAACTAACGCGCGATGCGTTACCGCAGGTCTGTCGTCGCGCGGCGCGATGTGCTGGCGCCTAGGCGTCTAGACAACTCGGGGACGATCGCTCAATTTTATTTACTATTTTGAGGTAACCACGCGTTATATTAACATTAAAAAAATAGATTTTTTTGTTTTATTTCAGTTATGTGTTCTATTACTGAAACTTACGTACAGGAAAAAAATAGATAGTGATTTCTTTTAGCACCCTGTATAAAAAGTATATCACTTCCATTGCGTAACAAATAAGACTGAAATTTGTTTATTAGATTATCAGCAGCAATATTATTAAAAAAATACTAGAATTTTGACATACAAATATAACATATTTTTTAACATTAGTCCGCACACTGGTTTTCTGAAAGTGGTTCTAGAATAAAAAAATAAGCACATAAATCAAAATGTAGATAGATAATTGTTGATACCAAACTAATATAGCTGATAACTATACAGTGTGAGATTGATACAATACCTTCTGTCTAGAAAAAGTAATTTGCTACGGTGTTAGTCGAAAGGGCGCATGTGACAAAAACTCGTAATCGAGACAACAATGTTTAAAGAAATTAATTTGAAAAATATCTACTTTTCCCTTGCGGTAACTTCATACCTTATCCACCTACGACAAAATGAAAATAGTGACAGATCCCTTTCATCCAATCGGCCTTTACTGATCACGACAGTGACATAACGATTTTTTTTTTATATCACAAGCGCCCTTTCAACTAACATCGTCAGTATTCTAAGCGAAGGTTTAAAATCTATGTAGATGTAATTACAAGTTTTAGACCCAAACGTGTATTTTGATATTTGTTTACATAGTACAATTTGATTAATTTTAAAATTTAATTTTTTTATTTAAAACTTTTTAGAGGTTCTAATAATTTTTTAGCAAAATAATATAATGAACTATAATTAAAGCTGACGGTAACCTTTTTCCAATAATTGGACCGTCTGTTTTTATAACCTTTGGTCAATCGTATAATATGAGCAAAAAATTAAAAGAGCAAATGAGAAAAGAACGAAATCTTCAATTCAAGTTTGAAATTTATCCACTGAATCCGGCCTGAAATCAAATCCGTATTTGGCAAACAGCAAATTACCTACATTCCAATTACGAAATCAGTCGTCAAACGCCATCAACGAGAATGCGTGTGATTGTTTATTTATTTGTCATCCATACCGTCACAGGTGAGTCGTTACATGGCTAAACAATAAACAACATTGTAGTTTTGCATACCGATTACGTGTATTCAATTTGTTCATAGGTCCATGAACGATTTTTTTGGAAATAATATCATGTCACAATTACTAATGGACCTTGAAATGGCGGCTATACTATTTACAATGTTCGTGTTGAAGAAAAAAATTATTCAGGTGCACGGCGTTAGCTTTAAGAAAAAAATAATTGCTTAATCATCACTTTAGAAACCTCTTCAGACTTATAATAGTCCCAACCTGCATTAGGCCATAATAGTAAATTGTAGCCCAAGTATGCCTCCCTGCGGAACACCGTTATACGTTATATTCCAAAAGGTAACTTCTCCTTTTAATTGCAGCATTATTGCAATGACCACCCTTTTTTTTTTTTTTGACGGGGGGAAATCTTTATGGATACCCCTGAGCCCAGGGAGACTCAGGGGTTATGTGGGGACTCTCCCTCCACACTGGAAGGCCTACCCCACTAAAACCCCCCCGGGTTTCCCTCTCGCCGGTTGAGTCGGCGCCGTGGGATCAGTGAACATTCACCACGACGCAATGACCACCCTGCCTACGTTCCAATCACATCAAATCGTTGTTTTTGGAGAAGTCTATAGACTTAGCTATAGCTTTAGTAGTGAAGTTTCAAATTTGCATTTGATGCAAAACATTATGTTCGACATAAAGCAAAAAGGCCAATTGATATGATTCCCTTCGCTGCCTCGACACGTGATTGGTGGAACGGCGGTAATAAAAGTAGCTCTGTTCTATAATAATATTTGCATTACACCGCTATTAACCAATTGCGATCGATTGTGATTTTTCCGAAGCATTTGTAACACGCGTTTGGCGTTTTAGAACACGGTGCGGCGATTGGAATTGATTTAATAAAAAAGATCAATTCCAATTGAGTCTGGTCAAAAAAGTGTTTTTAACCGCAAGTTCAATTAGAATTTACTTACATATACAATTTATTTACTTAAATATCGTAAGTTAGACCTGGAACCACATAGCCTGTCAGCCCATTTAATTCAGCAGGGTTCTCATCAAAATATTCAATTTAAATATTTAATACATTTTACAGCGGCGTGGGTGAAGCCTCAGCCCCTTCCGTACAAGTTCTCGTTGGATCTGGGTTTAGCGTTCCGACGTACGGGAACAAACAAGGCCTGCGAGGTGTGCTTTGGGGGTGAATACTGCATCCAGGTTGAACAGGTCAGGTAAGACTAGAACTAAATTACTACGTTTTAGAGTGTACTCCTCTGCATAGGTCTGCCGTTAAATTAATCTTAATTTTTTTTAACGACAGGCAGGCAACATTTCATTTTCATATACATCCTGCATAACAAATGCCATATATCAAAAACCAACTTTCGAAGCGTCACATGTATACGAGTAGTACACCACAATAAAATAGCTTGTCTTCGTCTGTCGTCGTATAGTTATTTGAAGAGTGTATAAATTTAAAAAAATCATGCCGTGAACTAGAAACATATGAATATCTTATGAAATAAGTGAATTCACCAAATTGTGAAGTTTGTAATAAAATTTGAAGACGTCCCACACTTGTTGGCCGAATGTACCAAGAACGAAAGCCAGCGACAACTACTGATGTTCCTCTTACAGTTGAACTGCTCCAACGTCAACTTCTTCCAAGGGATTCTGTCTGAACCCTTGTCAAAATATACAAAAATGTTATGTGACATGGTAAATCGGCGATAGTTGACGTAGTACTTTTAATGCAATAATAATATAAAAAATAATTAAAATACGCTTTATGGTCACGGCCGGTATTCACGGGTAAAATTTTTGGTGTAAAGCGCTAATGAGTAATACGATCTTAACAGATGTGAATTCTACTTGGAGACGTCAAACTTGCTGCTCGAAGAAATAAACATCTCTTCAGAGTCGAAGGAAAACCTACCGCTCAAGTCCAGGGTGGATGACATACTGCATATTATAGCGGAGAAAGGTAGTGTCTACATCAATGAAAAAAGAAGCTTTTGGCCTCCTTTAACGTATGTTACGCGATAACTCCGGAATTTGTGAACCGGTTTTCATGATTCTTTTTTGTTGGAAAGGAGGTACTTCCATAGTGGTCCCATTTCATTTTGAAGAAAATCATCCACCTCTAAGGGAGGCTGTTCACGCATGAAGATTCATTTTTATAAATAGCGCCTAAACTTTAATTTAGGAGCATTATTTTAATGGTTGATTTTGCTATTTCTCCAATTCAAGGCGTTTTTTTTTCAATATACTTTGAGTAGTGAGAACCGATTTTTATCATCTCCAGTGTCAAGTCCTGCATAGTGGCGAACTAGGGGATATTTCAATAAAACTTATCAAATACACATAATTCCACATACTTTTGAGGTCGGTTTTTTTAGTACTCTATACTGATTAAAAAACAATTTTACTTCAGGGTTAACGGATTTCGCTGAATGCGTGCCACTTGTGTCTCGCTACACCGATTGTACTAAAGGTAAAATTTCTTTTATATTCTAAGTACATACAATAGTATTTAGATTGTTAGCTATGGACGGTATGGTTGATAACACATTATTCGTACTGTCATTTTTAACTGGATTGTATAACATGCCACGTACAATTGTTTAAACATACACAGTTACTCAACATTTCCAAATCAATGTACACATGATTTGAAACGATGCTGTTGGATAAGCTAAAGCCATTGCAAAATTCAGAAAGTTAGCACACAGTAGTTTTAAGGATATGGCTGCATATGTTGTCGAACACTTTCACTTTCATGTGCGAGTGACACATTAATTGATTTTTCGAATTTTTCGTTCATCTTTCGGTGTTCAATATTAAACATGACTAAGACACATATCTTATGACAGAAAACGTCTGCCTGGGCTGCAAAACGTGCACATGCGATACTATTGGGCGCTGGAACTGCTCTGAGGTACAGAAATGTAGGCCTGACACACTGCCTTTAAATGTCGACCACCACACTCTTTTGATCGTCTTGCAAAACTTAAAGAATCGTAAGTCTTTACTTTCATTCTTTTAACTTCATTTAGTCCATATAGGGTATCTATTAAGCTCTCTGTTTGCAGAGAACGCAGTGATACCAGGTTTATACTTTTACTGATTCAAACTAAAAATTTCGTCCTAGCCTTAGTTCACTCAATAACAAGTAATTTAACAATGTCCATATATATTTCAGTTATAAGTCCGGTTATGAGACGCAAACGCGCTATCCATCATCCACAAATCGACTATGATATAGTCACCCGAGCAAAACTCTCAGAATGGCTATACGGAGCTCCTCCTCTCAACATTTTTGAAACTATCCTGAGCACAGTCCACCAAGCTGCAAGTGATGAAGACAGAGAAACCTTCATGGCAGATAATAAACTAAGCGAACGTAAAGATCATAACGACGAAATTTTAAAATATATAGTGAATTCTATAGTAGATGACGCTCTACCAGAAGTGTTCAGGGAAAGTATATCTGAGAAAGCTAATATGAATAGAATCAAACGTTGGACAAAAGAAAATAGTACTGGTAATATTGATATGAAAGACATAACTGAATGGCTGACAAAAATGCCTCCAAATGAACGTACAGATTCTGAATCAAAAAGTGATATCGTGACAACTCCCAATAACGGTGAGCCACTGAATAACTTATTTATCTTTAGTAGCAATAGAGCTCTTTATGAAAGACTTCGTCCAGGGAAGTTCAGCCACCGCACCTGTTTCTGCAGTCAAACAGTAATGTGCAAAGTGAGCATTATTTCGTTTGGTTTTTGAACAGTAAGGACGCTGGTTTAATTACAGACAATATTATGTCTCAGAGTGACAAGTTCAGTAGCAGTGCCTCTCAGGTCTTTACGATTTAAAGCTCTGAATGGCACTCCCAACTTTTATGGGTAGGTTTGTCATTTACCACTTCCCGCCACTGATATCATAAAAACAAAACAAAAATAGTCTCTAAATGCAGGTGAATCTACTATGTCTTGCATTATTTTATTTCTATATTATGTGCTCAATAAGAACACAGAAAAATGTTTGACAAGCACGTTATTAGTTATATCAACTTATTCCAAAATAAAATTACTTTTTGATTCTAAAACAAATAATGTCTCGGTGACAGGAAATTTAGTATTGAAATTATTATATCTATCAATTAATCTACAATTAACAATTGCCATTAATAAATTGTTACCAGATTATAGAAAAATCCCAGGAAACCAGACGTCTTCGCCACCAGACAACATAGAACCCGAGTTCCTAACATTTGACGAAGTGCTAGATAACATTGCGTTTGAGAACAAAAATTATAGCCGTCGGAAGCCTCCACTGGATATGCATTCAGAGATGCCAGTTGACTTTATATATGATGACAATGTGGTTGACGAAACAGACTTTCCTATAACGAAAGATCCAGTGACCGAAACTCCAACAGACGGCACAACAGTCGTTGAATCTTTAATTGAAAGTTATACGGAAGTTGTCATCGATTTGCTGGAGTCTGCCAATGAAGGAGTAAAACTAGATGATCTTATTTTAAAAGGTCAGTATTGTCACTGAAGTTGGATTTATAAAATGTTTATTGACCTCTTTTGTTTCATTTTCAGATAGTATAGAGTCCAAAAATATAGCTAGTAACGATTCGAATGATTCATTCTTTGACAATTTCAATAACATTGAAGATCTGGAATCATCGAATATTATGAAAAAGAAGAGAGAAGTGCCATTGATTACAAGTAACATAACAACCACTTTAACACCCATTACAAATCGAACAAATATAACTACTACAGCAAGTGTAAATAAAACTATTGAAACTATAACAGTACATCCAAACATAGCTCATTCTGTTTATGAGCTTGTAAATAGCGTTGTTCTTCCTCTGAATGATGTTTATAACGAGTTACTTAAAAAAATTAATGATTTACATCGAATAAGGGGACATCTTTTAAGTTTCGTCCACAAAAATGTAGATATTGATGCCAAAGTCAAAAACATAACAACTCTTAATAAGAAGGTATTCCCTGTTTATAAAATAGAAGATCCACAGTTTCAAGTCTATTTTAGAACTTCCAAAAACATTTCCATGTATGAAAAATACGTCCGTAAATTAAAAAAAGATGTTTATGAGGTAATTCGGGACATTGTTGGTATCCAAAAACATTTTTCTAACCCATCTAAAATGCCAGATGATCTGATATTTTTGATTAAAGCTATGAAGCATTATGTTCACAAACAAGGTATACATTCGAAAAGAATTAGTGCTAACACTAATGCTAATCTTTTGAAACTAAATGAAACAAAATTAAATTCAAGACGCTTGATGAAAATAAACGATTTAGCGACCTCTAAAACTGTAAGAGAATTAATTATACAAATACTTGAGCTTATTGATAAACGTATGCCATCCAAAAATGCATTAGGACCAATATCCAAACCAGCTAGAAAGATTATGTGTAGAATAATCAGACAATACTTTGTGGACGAGTTTGCACTGATGGGCCTCCGAGTTTACGATCCACATTACAATCTTACCAACGACTTAAATAACGTAGGCTTCAAGTGGCGCAAATTGTCTTCAGAAATTAAAATGAGCGCATCTAATAGCCAATTGTACCAGTTAAAGATGTTGCACTTAGTAATGTCTGTTGATATCAATAAAATGAACGACGCTTTAACATTAATCAATTTTGCTAGTACTAGACGGATGGTGCCCGTTGACGAAGCCATTGGCCATGACATACTACTCAACATAGAAAAACGTATGCTCGATTTAAGCAAAAAAGTTGTAACAATAATAGAAACCACTCTACATAAGAAAAAAACACAATATAGTAGTCTTAAAAAACAAATAAAAGATTCCAATAAGAAAGAATCATTCTTAAAACAAGTGAAAACCTTTTTAATGAATTCAAAGAAGGACATAATGGACCTATTGCGAAGGAACACACCAAAGTCTGACATAGTGAAAAAGATTGCTGGACAGAAACTGGATGACTTGGGAAAGAAACGGCTAAATCAATTGGAAAAGACAATGACGAAATGGCAAACACATTTGAATATCATACCGAGTAGGTCAAAGAGATATGCTGTGGACTTTGGTAGGATACGACAACGAATTAAAAACATAATACCCAAATACTTACGAGGCAAACTCAATCCTGCTATAGATAACAATAAAAATAATAAGAAGGGAAGGGCGACTATGAAACCTGATGATTCTTCGCGTAAGTAAAATAACATTCGTCAGTTTGTTCGTTTAGGTCATATAATAGTTCAATTATCCTTTAGTTTCTTTGAATAAAATAGCAAAATAGCAAGTCTTTACACATTTACTATTTACCTATGCTGAGATTACGAGCCCGCCAGTAGAATCTAGTGTATACGTTCTATGTTCGGACTTAATATTTCTTTCATTCATGCACAGAAATAATGTTACTTAATGTGTCATTAACCTAGGTAGCTTTTAACCATTCACAGTCAAAAAAAAGAAAACGACTAAGGCACCCAAAACAACAAATCATGCGAATATCATCACAAAATCGAAGAGACAAAACACTAAAACGACGCCAATCATAGCGAAGGCCTCTACGACTATCTCCACTACACAGATATAGCAGACAGCAACACCTGCTGAGTAAAACAACATTGTAGCAAACATTGAAAGAATCATAGCACTTAAAATTGCAATGAACGGCTTATTACATTCCATTATTATGTAATGGGAAATAATAATAACAATTTGTACTATTTTTTTTATTTGCACAGAGTACTAATTAAGCTTAAGACCATTGTATTAAGTTAAGGCTTCTATAAACTATATTCATTTTATCTCTTTGAATCACTATACACAGCTGAATTTGTACTTAAAGAAGTAGCTATTTTTACTTATCTACGACACGTTATTGTATGCTTGGAAATTATGCTCTATCTTAATAAAGTACAACATTGAAAGTTTCTTTACATTGAATTTATAACAGAGGCTCTCTGAGATAAATGAGGAAATTATGCAGAAAAGTACTCTCAATGCAGTATTAATAAAACCAAACGTGGCGCTGGCGGACATTTAGTTCAGTTTCAATGAACTCAATAAACATATCCGAAAATGTTTTAATATTACGTTTATAATAGTGTCAGTCAGGAAGGAAACAAAACCATTAAAAAGTCTTGATCACGTTATTTTTATTAGAAAAAATATAAAAATTCAATATAATCATAAAATCTACTATTTGACCATTTTCATATTCTTGAACTCCAGCAGCTGTTTCAGCATAAAATCTCTATTGAGTACCTTGTACTTTTTTGAGTTACCCAGTAGATCTTGAAAGTCTACCAGAGGAACCTTTTCAGCGATAGATTGTCGTCGACTGTTTTCCAATTTTACTTTTGGAGGCACTGAAACGAGACACAATTCAACCAATTAATCTAGTTAGAATGATTGGAAACCAGAGTTAAATAAAGCGACAGTTTTTGTTCAGCCTAAAATGTAATTTCGCAAACAAATGTTCTTTATTTGTGGTCGCAATTATTTATTGCATTTGCCTTCTGTTTGTTTAGTAATCAAAGTAGCATTTAAATGCTTTGAGTAATTCAAATGTACTGTCATTAAGAGGAAATGTTCACTGGTTTGAGGTAACCTCTTTTTACTTTTTCCAACGCAATCAACGCAGCCTGATATTAAATGTATTCAACTGTAACATGCCCTGATGATAATAATTTTGTCGAAACATAAATAACATAATAAATAAAAATGTATATTATCTTACCTTGCATCTGTTTAGGTTTTACAGGCACTGCGGGCTTAATGTCTGACGTCTGCGCGAAAGCTTTGTACAATTCTCGTGCTATTTCATAATTACCAAGCTCTATGTTTTGCAAAATATTTCTTGCTATATTATACTTTAGGGCTGTTTTGTCCCCACGTTCCTTTTTCGCCTGTAAGTATAATTCTATTCTGTTTTTCACAAGCTGATTTAATACTTCTTCTCTGGTAATAGATACTGGTTTCTGTACTTTCTTGTTGTCCTTGCTTTTAAATGAAGTCTGGATATTTAAGTTTTCAGGTGGAGGAGTTCTGTAAGGTTTCTCATATTTGTTCAATGAGAAAGAAGGTCTTTGAACCTCTATTTTTTGGGATATATCTTGTTTAACTTCATCAGAAGTAATGCTCTTGAAATTATTTAATATGACTGGCATGGCTGGTATGGTCTTGTTTTTCATTTCCAAGCTAAATACAATTTTGTTATCTAAATTAATTTTACTTGCAGCATTTTCCACAAAGTTGAATATCTCGGTTTTCTGCTGAGTAGTTGCATCTTTCAAAATATCTATAGACGATTTGATGGCAGGCAACACTTCTAAGTACTTATTTACATCTAAGTAAAGTGTTTGCAATAACATCAACTTATCTGCAGGTGGCACTTCATGGTACAAAGCGATGATTTTATACGTATTAGAACCATCTACAGTCTCAATATTATCTATCATTTCCTTTAATTCATCATAAGTTTTCGATGGTACGATGTCTTCATTTCTACGGAGCGATGTAACCTCCATGTCATCCATTGATTTGACAAATCGTTCCCAAACAAGAGCTGATTTGGGTCTTGGTTTATATAAGTCAATTTTGCTCATACGTCGGTTGTCTTTTGGTGTTTGTTCTTTCAATTCTTTTTTTAACGAGTCAAATATGGCAGCTATTCTCTGCATAGGGTTTATAATTGTGGTAGTTGCATTTTTTTTACGTATGACGCCGTCTAGTTGTTTATCAGCTTGTAAAATATTATAGATACAAGGAAGAGCGTCTGCAATTCTCAATTCCCCGTCTTTAGTATTTATACCGTATTCTCTTTGTAATTCCACTAAATCTTCCAAAATTGCTTTAAGATGACTTTTGAATTTAGCTTTAGTATCCTCAAACTTTTTAACGTTTTGCATAGTAGTTAATGATATGTCCGTAATGGCTTGATCTGTTGCAATCTCTTCTTCAACTTCTCTTTCTTCTTGTTCAAGAGCATTTTGTTTTGCGGCACTTTCAGTAATCGACTGATCTACTGTAGTTTCATCTATCAATGCTTCGACTGTTTTGGGGTCGTCACCCACAAGTTCCTCATTTATTTGATCATCAACAGCTGTCTTATGGCCCTTGGGCGCTACTGTAGTTAATGTTTCTATATACGTTTCTGTTAGTTCTTCCATGGACCTCACTACTGAGAATAATGGCGAACGATACATCTCCGTGGTACTTTCTTTATTCGAATCCAAATGCTTTAGTAAATCCACAAAAGATTTAATCTTAAAAAATTCAGACAAATTGAGTAGTATATCTCCTTCCACACTTAATCTTGTTTGAGGGGGTTCCATTTCTTCGGTTAAAATGCGAGGATTACTTTCAAGTTTTGTCAAGTAATCTAGAATTAACTTATCTTTTATAGACAATGTCGCGTTACCGAGATCATACTTATACAACTCCTTAATTTTTTGTTTTATTTTATTTTCGTCAGTAGTATATATATTTTGTTTAGTTATTTTCTTCGCTAATTTCTTCCCTATTTGATTTGGAAGCAATAACTTAGTTATTTTCGATAAAAGGTTACCAAATAAGTTCAGTGAATCATGATCATCAGAACTAACTTCTTTGATTGTTGGGTTATTGACCTCAGGCACCGTTATTTCTTTTATAGCTGTCTTGTTATCTGTATTAGGAATGTTTCTCTTAAGGTCATTCAAGTGTTTATTAACCGCCTCATATTTCTTCACTAAATCTAAAACTTTATTTATTCTAGATATTGCTTCTATAGTACCATTAATTTTATTGTCTTCAACGTCATGTACATGTTCACAACCGATCGTTTTTGATGTATTGGATTTATGTACAGGGAATTGCCAACTTGAATTCCTAGCATCTTCTAAGAGACGTTTCACTTCGGCAATATTTTCACACATAGTTATATTGTTAGGATCTAGATTTTGGTCCATAGCTTGGGAAAGTTTTTCTAAGGCGTTCTTTAATACTAATTCCTGTCTTAGCGTAAGAGGTTCCTTAAACAACTCAATTAGGTCGTTAATTTTTTCGTGCTTTAACTTTTCCAATTCTCGCATATTAATTTCTTCACTATTGTCTTTTTGCATGCTCCATAATTTATTTAACAAGTTCCCGGCAATAAATGCCATTGCTGTTAGAGTATCGTTTTCAGGTGTAAAAGTAATATTAGACATTATTGGACCGTTTTCGTCGCCAATCATTTCTTTTCCACTTTTAAGTTCATTCACAAGAATCTTCGATAGCTCTGCGTCCTTTTCCTTCTGAGTTTGATTAGTGACTATTCCAATTTCAATGTCTTTCTTAATAATTACTTCGGGGTCTTCAGTGTGTTCTGTCTCATCGATTTTATTATCAGCAATGTGTTGATTATATATTTGCTGATTGTGCTCAATTTGCAAAGGGCGGTCTTCAGTTCCATTTGTAATGTTTAGGTTGCTTTGAAAGCTTGTTCTTCGAGAAGAATAAATATTTGCAGCAATTTTCGACGCCCGAAGAGTTCCGGTTATATTTGTGTGCTTTAGAGTATCTGAAATGTATAACAAAATTTAAAATCATTTGGCTAGCTACTTTGAACAGCATGAAACGGAATCGAATATTAAAACTTTTGTAATGTATGTCCGAATATGCGTCCGAATGAGTGCTTGAACTTAACTACTTAATACTTGCAAGTAAAATAGATGGTAACTTACTCTCATTCATGTCATCGACAGTATTATAAAACTTGATGGTTTGATTCAAATTCTTCTTATCCTTAGATAGTTTGATTGAAATGGGAGACTTAATAGCATCTCTTTTCGCACGCGGTTGGTTCATTAAATCAACGATTTTCTGCTCAATTTCATCATTTGCATCTAGAAAAACGCCATCTTTACAAAAATGTTCTTAAAACTGTCAATAACTAAAAGCCAGCTTACCTGAATATCTGAAAGGATTTTATGTTAAGAAAAGAAGAAAGAAATAGGTGCAACGTGCAAATTTATTCAAAAGAGTGCATCCGTGTATTTATTCAGGTACAGCAATCATGTAACCTGAAAATAAACTGAAAATGTACTCGGGTTTCCTGTAGAAAAATAAAACCAGCCAAACTGATAACAATTATAATATATGTTCCTCAACTTGAGTCTGGAGGTATACGATTATTTTAATAACGCTGAGACAAATACATGCACACATTACAAGTACAAGGTATCATCAGAGAAAAATGAAGCTACTAAATCGACAAGAATACAGTTACATCTTCTACTTCTTGTCTTGTTGGTGTAAATAACATTCATTTTTTTTCATCACCTCTAATAGTACACGTAAGTGACCTAACGGTTGCCATGCTACACTGCCACGCAGAGGTCTAGGATTCGATTTCCGGGCCGGGAGAAGTATTTGTATGACCCACATCTATTTCTCTCGTGTGTTTGGGTGTAATTTGTGGTTGTCTGTGTGTGTAGCCATGGCACCCGCGATACAAGGTCTCCCTAGTGCGGGGCTATGAGTGTGTATGTTATGTTATTATTATTATTATTATTATTATTGTAGATGTTTTTCCCTCTCAGCCTGTTGACTGGTTTTAACAGCATCTACGGACCGAAATCAAGTAAATGCTGTAGGGCTTGTATGTATATGGTGAGAGTGTACTATTATTATTATTATTATTATTATTATTATTATTATTATTATTATTA
>NW_020653736.1:2792174-2864351 GCF_003589595.1 Hyposmocoma kahamanoa | reverse complement strand
ATTATTATTATTATTATTATTATTATTATTATTATTATTATTATTATATCTATTATTATTATTATATTAAGCGGCTACTTACAAAAACCAATTTACTGAATGTCGTAGTAGGTATATCATTAAAAAGTCAAATCAATTGCAAAGAAGATTGTTTTAAAGCAAAGAGAAGTAAAATTATAAAAAGAAACAAAAAAAAAATATTTTACCTAGTAAAAGATCTTCGTTAGATTTAGGAGAACTAAGCTGCGACGCGGGCACCAATAAGTTTCCTTTGTCTTTATCTAGCTCTGGAACCGGAAAAACAAATGTACGTTGAAAGGAACAGAGAAATCAGATTATAATTGCATGTATCAATATCGTCATTGCTTATGCTTGACTTTTTGGGTTATTTTTGTAACATCAACTTCAATGCCTGGCTGTAAACTACAACTTCGTCCCTCAAATTTTGGCGACGTCGTCATGCGTCATCGGATGTTATAAAACCATATTTTAAAATAATAAAATACAAAGACGGAGACGACATATCCGTCACGTGCAGCGTTTAACTTTCTACTGAAATATAAAATTCAAACTTTGGAACTTTCTGTACTAAGGGTCGTATTCTAGAACTCTACTCAATGCTCAAGTCAGGATTGCACTGGAAACGCAAGCACTGGAAATACGACCCTAATGTCAAGGACTTGAGTATGATTTTCAGTGTTCACTGCAATACTCAAGTCCCGACTTGAGCATTGAGTAGAGTCCTGGAATACGAGCCTTAGAGTCCCAAAGTTATGATAATTTTCGAAGTACTACAAGTCAGCTTCGTAAATTGGTCCAAATCGAAACTTGAACCTCTTTATTGAAACATCCAACATGCTCGGGTCAAAGAGATTCATGTTACAAAATCTTATGAATTGACTTACGGTTGTAAAGCGACTTCAAGGCGCTGTCCATTTCGGTGTCACCAATAAACTTGGACTTGGCTGGGCACTCCCGCACGCCCCGGCACAACCAGTTACCTTGTGCGTTGCATGTGCAGCGCGTGCAGCCGGAGCACTGGTTTGCTAGAGACCAGGATTTAATTAAGCAAGTTTAGTGTTTAGACGTGTTTATTGTCAAACGGAATATGGCCCACATAATATAAAGATATATAGTCGGACCCACATACAGACTATATATTTTCCAAACAATATTACTGTTACGCATAAATATCGACACGACTAACAGCACAAGGCATCACTCCATCTGCTGGACAGATTTACCTATGACTTGAAAACAGGGTTCACACTTTGAGCTTCAGTATTGTACTAGATTTGAATTTAATGATATGATACAGGCTATCTACGAATCAAAAACAAGTTTGAACGTGTCGGCGGCCACGTTCCACCACGATGCGCGTGTCGGAGAATACCTACCTACCAGATCAGTATATAAAAGTTTGGAACGGTTTGTTGTCTGCGCATAAATTTGGATTTATAATGACTTGGTGATTTCGTCGAAGGCGACAGCCGACTCGGTGAAGACACGTATTCCACGAACAAGTTAATCACAAACGAAATTGACGTCGGACAACGTTTTATAGTCTAATTATTATAAGCCTCTAAAGTTTTAGCACCGATTCTATAGACAACACATATTTCTAAAATCTACCGATTAAGAGGAAAAGCTATAGCAGTTGCAGAATCGTGTAGATACTGGCGTTTTCCCGTGAAAAACGATATTTCCACACATTTACCGTAATTCAAGTTCTAGCACATGATCCTATGCGAAAACGAAGAGTGTACTGAAATTAAATTACGATTATAAAAAATATTAAATTGTTGTTAAATTTCATGGAACCTAACTATGAAGATTAAGGACAAAATGTTAATCAAATATAAAATGTATTTACCTTCTGTGCAATCGGAGTATTCAGAGACGAATGGCATACAATGAATTCCTGACATCGATTGTACCGCTGAAATCACACATCACTTAGAACAACTTCTTTATTATATAGTTTTTAGCTCTACGTATCAGATATGCTTTCACTTAATCATAAAGACGTAAATGCAGTACTGAAGCAAATACTACCTATACCTAAGTTCACTTTATATTTAGTACGACATATTTAAGATGCTGGAAAGAAGCATGGGCATGAACATTAACGGTGAGTATATCTCACACTAGAGATTCGCAGATGACATCTTCCTAATGGCGGAGTTTCTGGAGGATTTGCAACAAATGCTGACAGCATAGCATCCGCTCCACGAGAAATTGCTCTCGGCATAAACTTGAATAAAACCAAAGTCATGATCAATTATTACATTGTTCCGAGACCCATTGTAGTAAATGGCCACATTCTTGCAGTTGTTTCCGAATACACTTACCTCAGTCTGATTCAACGATTAGACAGAAACAACTTCGAGAAGGAAGCCAAGAGGACGATTCCGCTTGGCTTTTTTTATTAAAAAATAAGTGCGCATTTGACCTCCATCTCATCTGATGGAAAGTAACGATGAGGTCGACAATGGAGCATGCACACCTAAATAATGCAAACTTTACTCTCTCCTTGAAAAAGCGCAAGTTATACCGTTTTGGGAACAAATCTGCAAGCAAGGAATTTCACCCCACCCGTTCGCTGTATAAATGTGGAAACAAAACGCTTCGTGTGAATCCTTGGAATATCCACAACATAGGGCCTACCAGCCTACGCTTAGTCACCCAATGAAGGGATGGCGAAATTAAATCGTACAATTCCTTCCCACATTCACACTATCGGTATGGATAGATCACGTAATGTCGGAGCAAGGTCAAAGGGACTCCGTTTTGGTGGAGTTAAATTTAACAAGATAGGCATCGCCCCAATTGGACACTGCCTTAAGTGTCAAATCCAAGCGACTAACAATGAACTCTCGACAACACTGGATTTCTTCACCATTGTCCCTTATATAAGTACAAGTACTTATTTAGAAATATGCTGTCATCAGCAGAAAGGAAGCTTGGCTGTGAAGCGTTTGGTAAATTACGTCGGGTTTTCTGGTCACCCATTGCACAAAGTTTGAAAACAAAAGTTTTCTATTAGTGCGCTCTACCCGGTATGACTTACACAGCCGAGATGTGGACACTCACGATACGGCTAGTCCACCAGTCCACCAAAAGTCACTCGGCGAGACAAGGACGCGCGAAAAATGCTCGCAGTTTCTCTGAAGGATAAGTATCGAAATGAGGTTATTACACAGATAACTAAGGCCGTCAACATGTCTGGTAGAATAAGCAAGTTGAAGAACCAATAACCGATGGGGGAAACGAGTTCTTGATTGAAGACCACGGCTCGGTAGATGTAGTGTAGGACGCCCTCTGGTCAGATAGATTGACGATCAGCATAAAGCTGCTGGAAGCAGATGGATGCGATATTTTGTGGACCAGGCGAAATGGCGCACATTAAGAGACGCCTATGTCCTGTTATTTCAAATTTCACAATTGGACGAGTTTCTAAAGACAGTCCGATTAAGGACTGATTTCCACAATTTTAATAGGTATCCTTAAATTTTAGTTACCTTAGGCCTACTTCGTATACGGACATTTCATTCTCTCTCTTACGGGGAGAGGTTGTGAGCTCACCATATTGGTCCAAAACGGGTTGAGGAATTAGTATCTTCGAAACTCAGAGAATTAATGACGTTGTGATTTCTTTTGAAAAATAAAGAACTAACTGCGTCAGTACTGCATTAGCGTCTAAATTTTTTTTAATAAACTTGTTTAAATTTTTGGTTTCTAGATGAACATGAATTTCACAATAATAATTTAAAATGGCTTACACAATCATTTAAATGGAATTTTGAAAGAAAAAGGCAATTCAATTCCATCAGCACTTTCCCTTAGATTACAAACGAAAGAATCAAAAACAACCCTACAATATTAAGTTTAGTTATTTTAGGTATTAGTCTTCTAATAACTAAAATTTATTAACTAAGGTTAAACGTAAGTTAGTTAAAACGTGCAAATCAATTGTGCGGTCGAAGCAGCTGAGTTTTTTGTGCGACAAAGTGAATTTGAGTGTTTAAATTGTTATATTATCAATTGATGAAAAACATAAGAAAGAGACATGTTTAGAAACAGATTTAGATTTTTTGTAACAAAAAGTGCAAATTTCGGATAGAATCACAATTCAAATTCTTAAAAAACACACTTTAATAAATTAAACATAAAGGTATAAAAATACAAAAAATACTTGACACTTTTACACTATTCACTTTAAATAATAATTTCGGTTATGTACCAATTCACAATCTCTTTTTACCAAGCACATCTGTGTGGCTGTGTTCCCTTGTAGCTCATCATTTGTCGGATTTCACAAAATAATTAGTGCCTTCCTAACCTTATGAATGTCATGCTACAAATCGTAATTTCTTAGGCAGACGGGTTTTAATTTTTCACTTTTGAATGATTTCTTTCTTTTTGATTTGGTTTTCATTGTCAAGATTCACTAGACATTTCCGTTTTAAGTTTTCCTACTCTTAACTTTCTATTTACTAATCTTTTCGCCTCTGCTTATCTTCCAACCTTTTTTTTTTTTGGTTACTTGTCATTGTTGACGATGAAGTCTTCATAATCGCCCCTAGGACTGCCGTTAAGCAGATTTTCTCTGGGCACTTTTCTCTTCATGTTCGATATGACTCTGTTGCGTATCATGTTGTGCATCGATCGCCGATGTCCAGACGGATGGTCGCAGCAGAGCGTATCGCCTCCTGCAACCAAGCACACCAATCTCACAAACTGCCAAAACAAACACCTTGAACATATAAGGACAATAAATGGGAAAGACGCATTAACGGCATTAAAAATTCTAAGGACACAAATTTACGTCAATTTAGCAAGATTGGTTGCAAAAGGCGATGCGGTAATACACCCCGCAGTTTTGCACAATATACAAATAAAACATTCACTTAATACACAACACCTAAATGACAAAAAATATGTACCTGACTTTGGAAAATGTGCACATAGATAGAATCGAAGCGGACTCAAGCCAGCCAGACCAGACCCAGAATCAAACCTCACAGCATAGCCTACCGTTGTCCAATACGTCAATAAAATCATAAATTGCGTTGTCCATAGTTCTGCGCATCCTCCACGACAGTAGTCTGTTGTAAGATGGTCGGTCCTGTTTGAAGATGTGTGTGTAGTAATTCCTCATGGCGTTTGGTTCTCTTAAGAAGCGTATGTAGTCGCAGAACCACATGGAGCGCGGTATACAAGCGACGTCACGCCCCGAAGTAGAGCAAACGCAGAAGAAGCAAGTGTTATTCGCTTTGTAGTCGAGCAGCGATTCAATTTCCTCGGGCTTGTCAATGTCGGTGTCGTTCGCCTTCGGATCATTTGTGTAGTAGGAATGGCCGCGCATACACTTTGCTTTCGGTTCGTAAGGTATTTCGTCATCGTGCCAGAGATAATCTAGACGATTTAAATAATTTAATTAGGTCTGAATATAATGTTTGTTTCTTAAATAATACAAGGTGCTGACTCAGTATTATTATAAGTAGTGATCCGAAATGAGGAAGTAAATTTGCCTAAAGTATGAACGTTTTCTTAGTATGGGCATACTCATTTCATAATACGACCAAAAAAGTCCCGGTATTCATATTACAATATGTTAAATACAAACAAATATGTTATATAAAAGTTTTTTCGTGTTTATTTTCTAAATATTCCAAAATACACGTTGTCTAATGTTTATTTTTTAAATGGCTAAAGTATTTAAATGCGTTATTACCTGTACAAACACAATACAATATTATTTTTGAGACAATATTTTGTAGCTAATACTTAATAGAAAATAATAATTTGTTGCCAATATACTCAAATTTCAATAAATAATATGCATATTACCCGGAATTTCTCGGAACCGATTCCGAGAAATTCCGGGATTTGTAAAAGGGAATGTCCGCGTTATTCTTTAGTTTAGTTAAATTAACTCCCTCAATTCCATTCACTGTAAAAACTTACAATCCTAAATTAGTTCATAAGGCGAAAAATATGTGCCCTATTCCTAAAACGACGCGATATATCGATAATTACCTTTTATGTATTTATATATGTACAAAAAACTCAGCTATCGCCCGCACTACACAAACCTTGGTTCTTGAATGCTGACCCTCCTTGTCCACGCCGTATTCTGTACGCTAATACTTTTGTAACGTCGAATGGAACATTTTTCTGATAGTTTTCCATAATATCGGCCATTCTAAGACACTCGTTAACATTCATAGCTGGTCTTCGAGAACAATATTCGTCTTTTCCCTCAACTGAGCAAACGCACACCTTGCAGGACTCGTCTTTTTGGGCTTGGAAATTCATGTGAGACCTTCTCGTAACTCCCTTTTTTAGCATGTTATCTCGAACTACGTCGTTCTCGTCAAAGGCTTCGACTTCGTTCCCTTCATCTTCAGTGACATCAGCATCTCTATCATCTCCTCTATCTTCATTTCTGTTTTCACCTTCACCGTTACTTTTATCTTTAGTTTCATCACCCGCAGATATGTGTCCGTCAGCTTCAGTTACCGTATCGCCTCCTATACGATTGTCGTTTTCAATCTTCCTGTCTAGCTTCTGTTCCTCAGAACTTTCACCAGAATCTTGCTCCACGTTTTTGAGAAGTTCATTTCCGAAGCCTAAGTCTTCGAGTTTAAGCACAGTACGTCCAGGCAGACATTTAAGACCCAAGGATGCAAGCTTATCTTCTGTAGGTGTTATACGATTTTCATTGAAGTCTACAAAATTTATACTAATTTGTACTTTGCATGGATATATTTTTCCTATATCTAACCATATACCAATATTGTGGCTTGTTTGTGAACTAAAGTGAGTATTAGAATCATTTATGTGACTATCGAATTATTACTATACCTACTCGTAGGCGTCGCAATTTTGCTTACAATATAAGAAGACGCAGTTAAATTATTCAAAATGGTATAATATTACGCATTTATCTATAAAATTTGATCACTAAATTTAATTTAAATAATAATAACGCACACACTCACAGCTCCGTCACTCAGAAACCCTGTGCCGCGGATGCCATGGACACATACATAGAAAACCACAAATTACACCCAAACTCACGAGATAGTTAAATGAGGGTCAAACGAATATGTTTCCCAGCCCGGGAATCGAACCCGGGACCTCTGCGTGGCAGTCCAGGCTGGTCACCGTTTGGCCACACAGTCAGTTATAAATTTTTTCAGAATTTTTATTGCATTTATCACTAAAATATTTATCAAAAAAATCTTCCCTTGCAATTCTTCTCAACCATATTTCAAGTTACATTAACGGGATTTCATCTTACAACTAACAGGGACGCAGGCCTCAACCACTTCTTTAAAATACAACCCACCTTCATTAAAATGCAGATGTGGTCTCGGCAAGACGCTAATAACTTCACTCTCTTTGCTCCAGGTCAGTGGATTACTGGGTCTGATGTCAATCTCCCGAGAGTCGGAGCCCTCGATTAATATGGCTGAGGCTCTAAATAATAAAGACTGAGACTCACCAGCGAATGTTTGGTGGACTGCGTACAGCAATCCCACGATAAGGAGCAGAGCCAGCTTGCTTTCCATGGTGCGAGTCGTGTAGAGGTACCGCACACGCACTTTATATGTGTTCTGCATCGTTAGACTTTTCCATTCTTCATTTCTTATTAAGATAGGGACGGATTTGGAAATTAAACAGTCAAGTAGAAAAAAAATATTCTGCACTAAAATTGTTCATTTTATTATTGCTTAAGTGCTGCAACGATACCTCTTGTTACTTGTTATAATGGCACTTCACAGGGATACTTGTGTTCGCTATTGGGTGTTTAATGTACCTGGAAAAATATTTGACGGACGGACAAATATGACCATTTACGCGTGGCGCCAAATAAGGAGTTAAAACAATATACGTGACCACGGTGCGGGCGGTATACTTGGGTATTTGCTTGGCTTCTTCGATGTGCGCCGAGAAACCGACCCGCACGCGTTAACGCGAGTTTGGTGTTTGATGTATTTGGCGAACAGGCAAATACTTTGTCACACATGATGATTGTTTGTCAAATGTATCAAGTACGCAAATACAAATAGCGATGTGAAGTGCCACCATTACATTGCCATCCTATACTAATGATCTAAAGAGCTCTTCATGCAAGACAAGGTGACGTTAAGGCGAGGTATTTCAAAGAGAACCTAGCTTTTAGGAGGTGAGGTGTGGGGGCTGCTCCTCGCGTGTGTCCGCGATCCGCGCGGTGTAAATTAATAAGCACGCGGATAAAATTTGACACAGATTCAACATACGAATGGTTAAAAGATAAAGTATTTTAGTATTAAGATTTTTTTTCAATAATTGTATTTAGGAAATGAAACTATTTGTCCAGATTTAAAACGCGTATATTTGTTTTTTCAAACAAACCGACGTTTCGGGCCCTTTACAGGTCCCATGGTCACGGTTGACTGACACGGTTTGTTTGAAAAAACAAATATACGCGATTTAAATTCGGAAAAATAGTTTCATTTCCTATGTGTGTAACAATCGCGAAAACCTAAGAACTCAATAATTGTATTGTTATATAAATGAATTTAAATTAATTTAAGTACATTTGGCTATTATTACTGACATATTACAATGTTAAAGTAAGTAATTAATTATACTTAGAATTTAATGTAAACCATTATGTTTAATAATAAGTGAGTGCCCTCTCTACTTTGCTGTGCCCTTACAGGGTGTCACATGTACACTTACAAACCACTGTACGTAAATTATTAATAAGTGTGACAATGCAATAAATAAATAAATAAATAATGTAGTCATGTTACGAGCAATTTTTTCGCATGCCTACAATATTTTCTGGCGTAACATATTTGTTCCTATTTTACTATTTGTTATCTTGACCATGTTTCTAGCAAATAAAAGATTTGAATAGATTTTATTAATCTGCTAGGCAATTTGCAAATTTTGGGATAAATGTTAATTCAATAAATAGGACTTCAGTTGAAAAAGAAAATGAAGCAGGATCTCTGTAGCACTTAAAGAAAAATATCTCGAAAATTTTATTTGTACATAATTTAGATGTTTTATTCTTAAATAATTCGTATAGATTTTAGCCTGTTTTCAGGTTTTTATATGAGCGGATAGAGCAAATTCTATCGGGTAACAAATTATGTTCTTTAAACCCTTAAGTGTATCGTATATTTTTACGAGACCGTTATTTAATAATAAATACCTAAACCATTTGATCTAGCAAAACAGGTATTGCAGCTTCTCCCCGACCGAAATAATGTAGTAGACGCTAAGAATTTTTGAAATTACTACATTATTATTTCCTAGTACGGCTCTGCGGTCCACAATGCAGTCGAAAATAAGACGAATGGTCGTAAACCTTATCAGCACCGGCGCACCTGCTCCATCGCAGATGGGCGTTCGAAATTCAAGATATCTAAGTTGTCTATATACATCTACAACTATATACCATATACCACGGTACCTAAAGATACAAACCTTATATTGGAAAGGAACAAATCTCTGCAGTCGTAAATTCATTATTTTTTACCACATTTGTGACAATCCACTTCTGTATTTCCAAAAAAAAAAAGAAATAGGTTGGGTGCATTATAAATGTTGGTGGTAAAATTAAATTGGAGAACTTAATCCTATTTAGTCTTAAAAATAAAAGTATGCAAATTGATACCTCCTTACGTAGGAGGTATTGTAAGCCTAGTGTTGTAGGCCACAAAAATTGCATTTTTTAGTTTTTAATTTAAATATATTTTATGTAAAATATAGGTTTCATGTTTAAAAGTACAGAAACATTTAGAACGCCTCAGAGATGGCGGCTCCACGAAAACATTTACTTACACAAAGATCACATACACAAAGAAAAATTCCTTAAAACCAGTAAAACCCAAAAAGTAAAGTATGCCGACTCGTTCCGTGGCTCAGTTGGGAGAGCAGTAGCTCCGGTTTGGCATACTGTCGCTGGTTCATTCGGATCGAAGGGATTTGTCTACGCGTTTGTGAAAGTTTTCTGATTTAACAAACGATGTTCCATTTGACGTATTTACAGAAATTCTGGGTAATCAACAAGGCTATGGATCACAAATAATGAATAAGAAATTGAAGAGAGAGAATGAAGGATTGCGAGAAGACATTCCCTTTATACAATACATGAATGAAATTAATCTTAGAGATTTTAGTATTCTAAATATTCGGGCACTTTAAAATAAAAAATAATAATAAAAGACAGTGTAACAAAAATATTTATTATTTTACGCTTTCTATTGCGTGTTTGTGACATTGTTTTTAAATTTATACGTAATTGTAATACTCGATATCGTTTAACGTCATCAATATACACAATTTTAATGCCTTAATTTATAAATTCCTAAACACGTAATTCACGTTTTTTTATAATAATAGATGTAGAATAATTGTAAAACACATTTTGGCAGTGATTTTTACAAAAATATCCAAGTCTTTACATGCATAAGTACTGCAAATTATTGACCTTTATTTTATTTATACTTTCTTTATACTTGAGAGAAGACCACTTAAGAAATGAAAATAATTTTGGATCCTACAACCTTAGAATAATAACGCATAGAATGATAGTTTCATATCAAACGAACTGTCAGAAGTGAGGCAAAAAGCAAATTCATGTAGGCTAGTTTTAGTAGCAGGTTAATTTTCGGTTTTAGTGAATATTTATATGAAAATACCAGTTGAAACGCATTACTTCCTTGTGGAATGTGATGTTAGTATCTATTTTATGTTCATCTGACGTATTTTTGCACTCATTTACCGCACATTTCGTCATTTTTACCTAAAATTCTGGAGCTGTTCGCGGTGCAAGTTGGCCTTGAGCACTGAAGACCCGCCCGCTTGTGTAGGCCCTTTGGGAGCGCTTCAATTTGCCTCACTCAGCGTGTGCGGACTAGGTTTCTATGCGTTATTATTCTAAGCCTACAACACCATAAGACGAGACTACGCACAAACAAACCTCAAAGAAAAAATAAAATGTCGGAATGATAATTATACAGTCTTGACGATCCATACTAATATTATAAATGCGAAAGTAACTCTGTCTCCTTCACGCCAAAACTTCTGAACCAATATTAATGAATTTTGAAACAAAAAGATATATGGGACCTAAGAGAAGGACATAGGCTACTTTTTGTTACGAAAGTGAATCGAAAGGTGCTGAAATGGGGTATGTAGGTGCGTATGGGGAATCAATAAAATTATGAAAACTAGTTTAGTACAGTAGGCTACTCGTAGCGCTTAATATTCCGCAGACAAAGTCGCGGGCATCAGCTAGTATAATAGAGAATCAGCTAGTATTATATATAAGGAAATATAAAGATACCGAAAAACAAATAAAAAAAATAAGATAAAGGCCAATTGTAATTAGAGGTAGGCGTTCAAACGAAAAGCACTTAGAAAAGTATGCTTTTTAAAATAAACACATAACACGCTTTTCATTTTAAGCGTAAGCGTTGGTCAGTTCAATACTCAAACATTTGAATTTTTTACAACGTCCCGACATCTGTGTTTCCTAAACAAACTAATACGTCAATGTGAATAATATTTTTACACAAAAAAAAAATAAAACTCGTGTTTTACTAACAGACTTACTTATCTTAAAACCTGTAGTGGTCTACTCTTGCTTTTCTCTATCAACACAACGTTGCAAGCTTTTTTAAGACAAAAGTATGAGCTTAAAACGTTTTTCTAAACGATTTTTTACGCTTCAAACTAAAAATCGTATAAGTAAAAGCGTTTAAAAAAGCACAATGTTTTAACGTTTCAAAAAATAATCAGTAAGTTTTTCCCGTCTAATTGTAATACTATACTTCGTTTCAAACCATTTTGAACAAAAAGTAATGAAACAAGTCAGTGACCCGACCTTAGATGGTTTAGTGACGGCCCATTGTAATGCCAACTACAAATCGATTAATTAATTGAATTAATCGATTTGTTCAATTGAGTCATACTAGCGGTTTTCCTTACATAACCTATCTAAGCATATTTAAAATTTCCGAAGTCTTAATTTTAAATCTTTCTTTCTTTTTTCGTACAGCACTATACAACCATAGACAAGTCATAGTTGTATAGTTGAAAAATATCCTCACTTTTGGACAACCATTTTTCAAATACGATTTTACCATGCTATTTAAATGAATATTCTTGTAAAAAGTGATGAGATATCAAGTCGAAATTTCGAAATATACGTGAAAGTGTTGTTTATTCGATTCATTGAGTGATTGCTTTAGAATTTTAGCCTAACAGTTTTGTTTACTTTTTGTTCAAAATGAATTGGAACAAACTTTACCAGAGGGTAGTATTACAATTGCGCCAGCTTGCGAGCTGCACACGTGTATTACGTAGTGCGATCTGTTCGCGTACCACTCGCGCGGAGGAACAGGACTTTTGAGGAGTTCCTATCATATAATTTTATTATATCCTATTCTATTATTTTCAATTGAATCACGTCTACGTGAAACGTGGCCATTTTATTTCCTTCAGAGTGAAGCGCCTGTAAATTTATTATTGTTTTAAAAGTAAAAGACATGCTTATGACAGTTACGAAATGTTTAATGATAAAAAAAAATAAAAAGAACTGAAATTGTTTCATGAATCAAAAATTTCAAAAAAGAACTAATCTTGTGTAATCGGGTGCGCGATATCTGGTTGGCTGGTTTTATATATTTTTCGCTTTCGCGCCATTTTTAAAAATTTATCGATACGTGTGTTCGTTTTGTGAAAGAAACACACGATGCCTAAAAACGGGACTGACCCGCTCAAAGCGGGACGTATGGTCACGTTATCTATGTGCCAAGTTTTATTGAACCCAGTTAACGGAAGGTCGGTGAAATTTAATAAACCGCATTAATCCCCTAACTCGCCACTCTTAGAGATGGAATATTATCTTCAATTTTACCCCCTTTCCAACAAAAAAAGACTCATTGAAATCGGCTCACAAATGTCGGAGCAATTGCATAACATGCACACAAAAAAGTACAGAATTGAGAATCTCCTCCTTTTTAGAAGGCAGTTAAAAAAATCAAATGCCTTTATCACTAGTATTGTTTCCTCCTATCATCATTTCCATTAACAAACTGCCACAACCTGTTCATTATTTACTTGTCTATGTTAGCCGACGACACGACGTTAGAATATTAGAAACCAATAACGGAGAAACCTATAGATAAAAACTTGGATTGCAGTTAGCTACAGTAAACCTTGTATACTCCGTCTCACCATTTATTTAACTTTTGACATAATCATATGCATACTTCCGAAGTTCCATAATTATTGGCATACTACCATAGACAAAAAATGCAATACTTCCTGGACTCTTATATTTTTTAATTTTAGTGAAGAGACGTGCTCTTTAGCTCCAATATTTATCGAGCCAAAAGATTTTGTAACGAAGATTATTCAAGTTGATAAATTTTGGTACCTTGTCGAAATGAAACTATTTTTCCGGATTTTGGTACCTGTCTAATAAATTAAATAAATTATAAATAATTACAATAAATTCTTATTGTTTGTTATAATGAAGCGTCGGATTCTTTTCCATATGAAGGGGAATCATCACCCGAATCCTCATTGACATTAATTATTAATTCTTGAGTAAACAAATTGTCAGACACAACATCACGATCTCAATCAGACAACAATTATCTTCTTTTTTGAATCCACTCACATTCACTATTAAAACTTGTACATAAATAAAATCGATTGTTATAAAAAATCGAATCGGAAACGCATTAGGACATCACTAAAGGAGTAGAATTCGAGCTGTCAAAAGTTAAATAAATGATTGGACGGAGTATAGTTATTCTACGAAACTGACACTGGCCCAAGCCTAGTGGCCGCCATTAAGGAAATAATAATAGTAAGAGGCACTTTGCCGTATGGTGTTATTACTCGGCAAAACTTAGTCAAGGCGTTCACTCTACAAGAAACGTTCTTTACGCATAATCTTTTGCAAACCTAATAGAATAGAAAACGTTTATTTGCCAGAATACAGTAAATATACAGATCTTAAATTAATTTAGGTACAATGTATACAACCTGCAAGCAGGTGTGCAAATGTAACGGAATGTATTGTGTCTTGTGTATGCTTAATTGCATGTTAATGTAATGTTAATTAGTATTTGTAAATTCGAAATATTCTTTATTACTATTTCTACAGTAATGTGTTAAAAGCCATCTTGTAAAAATCTCTAATTTTCTTAAATCCACTGGTCATTGCACTGGACATTCCATTAAGACTCCAGTGAGATTATATAGCAATTAAGATAATATTTGTAATTCTGCTAATATCTAGTTGCAATGGCAGTTGAGTCTGAATAGAGTGTCAGTTGAATGGCATTCATTTATTCAATCATTAACGATTGATGATGTCTTAAAATAAATCTACTATGAAAATATCTTCAAATTAAATGCGTTTTCTTTATATTAAATAAATTAGTAGACTACGTACCATCGAGTCGCCATTGAAGAGCCCAAAAAATGGCAATGACAGTTGGATAGAAGCTCAAGGACTAGCCATTGACAAGCCACTCCACTATTAACTTTTAACCGGAAATAGAGACGAAATGTCATTTGTTTGAAAACTATTCTGCCAAATCATTACGGTGAGAATTGCGCTCCGATTGGACAGCCCAAATTCGAAACAATTGACGGGTATCGTCAATTGTTTCACTTCAAATCGACTAATTTAACTTGAGCTTTGCTATAATGAACGAAAATTTAAAAATGACATATTTAATATTAAATTACCGATGAAATGTGATTCCGCTTGTTTTGTATTTAGAAGTTTTGCTGTTTTTCCCACACCACAGATAATTTTTGGAATATACGGAGACGTACACGTAAGTTGTTGACGCTGTACTATTCCAGCTTAATTTGTGATTTCGGCGCAAACGAGAATTGATATTTATAAATGACATAAGGCCCATTTGCCTGATGACTTGCCAGGGATGGATGGCCCTTAATTCGTCCCTATTTGTGGTTATATACTCGATGAGAATACCAAACGTACAAAATCCTGCCATTGGCACTCTTTCGACACAGAACTCAGATGATTTAAAATTTGCAGACTTGGGCCCTTCTTATATAAAGTTATACGTAACACCGGTACTCACATTTATATCCATATTCATCTTTATTTGCTTGCCAAATGATTTTACAAAGATCTTACAAAATATATTGTACCAATTCGTACTCACAACAAATGCTTATAATTTTAATTCCTGTAAATCTGCCAGTATTTTGGACCCCTTTATTCTAGCCTTGGTCCAATATAGGTCACTCATATATTTTATTCTTTGAGTAAAGAACTTCCAACGAATTTTGATCTTCTCTCTTCGTCTTATCGACCCTTCGTCTTACCCGTTAAGTAAAAGCAATAAAAATAAGACAACGGGCTCATAGTTCTAATCACTTTGCACAATGAACGCTATCTTTATCTCCCTGATTGTTTCTTTTTGAAAATCTTTCTCATATTCTTCTTATTCGGCTTAGACGTCTCATTCCACGACGCGTCTCATTTAAGATCAACTGGGCTAAAATAGAGCTCATTCAATATAATCTTTCCGTTATCATCTTTTTTCCTTCCCTTTATATCTTTCGCTTCATTTCCCCCTTTTGTTTTGTTATTGGTTTGCCATCCATAATTTAATTAAAAATTCAATACCAAAAAACAAACCTATCCAGGTATCGTTCATAGAATCCACAAACGTTTTTATCATACTCATAAATTTTACCAATATCCTCAACTTTCCAATAAATTTTAACAATTTCATTAGCAGTTAAACTATGAATACTTGCTTGCCTGAAATAGGCGCACCCAAACCATGAAACCCATGGTTTGAAGGGACACAGCCTACTGTCATGAGTCAAGTTGTACCGGAGAGTAACGTTGGCGACTGAATACGTAAAGTAAACGTCTTCTAAATTGTATAAGGGTACTTTGTAGGCGCCTTCTAAGAGCTTTGATATGTGGTCACCTGAAAATGAAAAAAAAAAGAAAGTTCAGGATCAAGTGCACGTCAAGTTCGACACTTAGGATTTAAATCCAACTCTATGCCGCTTACGATAAGAACGGTCCAAAGTACAACTGTACAATTTTTTAATGTCAACTGAACTAAACAACACATACAGTATACGACACATGTTTTTCAAATGGTTTTAAATTCGTTTTTGACCCAAACACAATGAACAGTACAGGAAAATTTTAATTCAAGCTGAAGTAATATCGACTGTTAAGGGCAGAAATGGCTATTGAGAGTTGAAAACAGACTTATGAAATTGTAAAGATTCACTAAAGAGACAAAGATTCAGCTCATACAGTAAACACAGGTGATAGGACCTTGTGGTGGTGGAGGATGTCTTCTTTTGCATTCACAGTGAATCATTCACTTCCCGAATTGATGGATCTGTACGTACCATGTATGAGATACCCCGGACCAGTAAGGTACCTCGGCACAATATCTTCCCATTGGAGCCACCGTGGTAGGTACCACTTATTATACTCGTCACGGTGTACACTTGATTTGTTCACCATGTAGCCTGGAACGTAGATATATAAAAAATAATAATATTTTGTTTTATAAAATCAACTACTTTACATTAGGACTAAACTCTCGTTTCCTAGCTAAGAAACTAAACACTCTAGCATTGCAGATAAACTCCGATTTGCTTACCAGTAAAATCTACTCACGGCTCGGTTAGGACTGGATTTTGATCTGATATCGCAAATACACATACGTTTCTTACAAGTATGTACTGCAGCTGAGCTGAAGGTAACTGCCAGTCTTCGCAGTCCTTGTCAAACTTTTACAATCACAAATGTCTATAATATACGGAAAACAATCCAGATTCTCACCAGCCAATTCAGTATGAGCATTGTCAATCAAAACCTCCTTCAGCCTCCAAGGATTGATCACCACGTCATCGTCAGTTTTATACAGAAACCTGGCTTCAGGACACCTCTGCGAGGTCCACTGCAACATCAGGGCCGTTTTCAAAGTCAGATTCTGGTAGTGCTCCAAGAAGTCATAAACAATTAAGTCTCTGTACTCTTTTGCTTCTATGTAGTTGTTTGTCTAAGGAATTAAAAAAAAACGAAATCCTAATTTGTCTTGTTTTCAGTTTTGCAATGTACAGGTCAGAAAAACTAATTATTGCGAAAATAACTACAAAGTTACCTAACCAGCTAGCTAAAAAGCTGTTCCAGTTAAAAACCTGAACTCATGGTAACAATTAAAATT
The DNA here is from genome assembly GCF_003589595.1 of Hyposmocoma kahamanoa. Taxonomy (NCBI): domain Eukaryota; kingdom Metazoa; phylum Arthropoda; class Insecta; order Lepidoptera; family Cosmopterigidae; genus Hyposmocoma; species Hyposmocoma kahamanoa. The sequence goes on along the minus strand of NW_020653736.1, from coordinate 2,847,078 downwards.
ATTTTAAAGTCGTCAATTACCTAAAATTTCTTTTGTGTAATGTAGTATTACCTTATTGTTACAACCTGTATACAAGATAAATGTCTAGTACAATGGATAAATTAATGTGAATCCTCTATTACTCCATATTCTATATGAGTCAACAAGAAGTACCATAACTTTTCTACAACAGTTAAAACTTGCTTACCAATTCCTCATTTATCTGCGGACCATCCAGCCCCATAAGGAAGTAAGTAGGAATCCGTTTACCCCAGGTTCGTCTGATAGCCTCCCGGTGACTCCATCTGGTGGGGGCGCTGGCTGCCAGCACTATCACAGGAATGTCTTCTAAACATGGCTCTAATGATGGTTCGATGAGTAGCTCACTTGAGATAGAAAATGTGTGTTTGGTGAATGATTTAAATCAAAGTTTTCTGAAACTTCAAGTCTTAAGCGTTCTCGTCAAATCTTCCTAACTTCTTCTGAAATGCATCCTACACATATACGCACAGAACAATAAATACAGTGGAAATGCTTAGTTTGTGTTGCACGTGTGCCAACAGTACGCGGAGTTCCACAAACTTATTATGCTCAGGCCGCCATTTTCGCTGTGTACATTATTGACGTGTCAATTTTTTTAATTTCTTACTTCTTTTAAATTAGAAACTACGACCAATTATCGTCAATCATTATCATTATTAAGATTTAATAGTATTTCAAATTATGAAATATTTTGGCGACAGCGACCGAGGCTGAACGTACTTCCTTTGTTTTTTTTTTCTTCCGTGCATATACGAGCATATTCATTTCATAAAACTATGCATTTGTTATTTAGGTACTAATTTCGTTTCGGAAATTTATTTTTTTCAATTCCGTACCTGAGAAGCATTACACTGTAAGTGCTATTTTTGTAATTTTATAGGGGACGCGATTTTGTGTCGAAATGCAGCATTTACAACATTTAGAATGCTTGAAATAAAACTAATTGAGTTTCAATAACATTTCGAGCTACCCTAATTGTCGTACGAACTGCTTTTCGACACAAAATCGCTTCACCTGTAAAATTACAAAAATGGCGCTTACAGTGTCATGCTCCTCAGGTACGGAATTATAATTTGGAATGAAAATTGCTTCAGAGAGCAAAGATTCCAACGACACGTTCCACTTGAAATTGGCACGTTTTTTCTAGAGATATTCCTCCTTCACATATAAAACGCAGACGTATGTTGAAATAGCTAGCATATGTTTCTTCTGAGCGCCGGTAGATGGCGTTACTCGTACTCTGTATCGCACCACTGCTGTGTGTGTGATCTTTTTTTTGTGTAGTAATAGTGCCGTAGGTACATCACAAAGCAGCAAATGTACAATAAGCGATACTTTTTAAATTTTTTACATTACCACTTGTAGATAATTACACGAAATCTGTGTATATATAACCTTTTAATTTTTAGTATAAATGTATAAAAAACGTCAAAGTAAAAAAATAATGAACTACAACATCTATGAGGTTACAGTTGGAAAATATAATGTATACCTACATGTTATCCAAATAGTACTCCAAACTCCGACTCCTGATAAAGTGCGTCAGGTCCCGCTCAGGTGGCGGCGGCGGAAGCAACGCTAAGCTGGTGACCCTGGACAAGCGCCTGTTCAACGTCAGCACCAAAATAGTCCATAATGCGAAAGCCAGCAAGAGGACGTTTCTGCGGAGACCTGGAGAATAATTATTTTAAACTTTGTCAAAGATTATTGGCAAGCGGCAGCCTCATAAAAAGGAAGTGGAGCACGTGACGGTTACTGGTCGTGGAACACTACCACTGGTTAAAATATACAACATGTGAAGGTTTAAGGTCAGTAGGAGGTTAATAATATTAAACAACATCACGTACATTGCTCGATCCCAAAGTAAGTAACTCTCTGAGATGGCCATATTATGAAAAGCGGTTTGCAAGGCATGCGACCATGGAGGTCGTCGAATTTGAAGCTTTATGAAGTGCGTCAAACCAGCTCATGATCAGCACCTGATCTGATTTAATCGTGTATACACGAATTTAAAATCAAGAAATGTGTGAAAATCGTGAAGGATAAAATTAGTGTATTTGGAGCATGCCATTCGTCCCACTTTCAAAAAGTCTGCCTTTATACAAGTTTGTAACATTGCAAGTCAATAAAAATGGAAGTAAATTACTTAGTTGGCTACTTCGCGAACCCAGTGGAGGTTAAATCGTGCAAAATAGCTACGCTTGTGTTGAATATTTTTTCATGCAGTTAATTACCCAATATAATATGACCTGCCTAACGTCGTTTGTGGTCTTCCAGTTGGATACCAAGTTGCTTTACGACCTGTACCACGATAGGTATGACTGTAAACTACGTTCCAGAGGTCCAATGAGATCGAACTCCCTATCGCAACGCAAAGCATGTCCACTATTTGCTTCCGATGCGTGTCGCAGAAACTCTTACGCCACTCACATTTCATTCACATTCACAATCGATACGATTGATGAATAGTTAAATTTTTTTGTTTTAATTTAGCTTCTTTCATCTTTCTTTTATCTTTCTTACTGTGTATTTTTGTGTTGTGGCGTTATTATAAATGATTTCTATTCTATTAACTGACTTCAAAAAAAAAGGAGGAGGTTCTTAAATCGACTTATTTAGGTTTTTTTGTGTGTATGTTACTCGATAACTCCGACATTTGTGAACGGATTTCGATGATTCTTTTTTTGTTGGAAAGGGGTACCTCAGTATTGGTTCCATTTTAAATTTGAAGAAAATGTTCCACCTCTCAAAACATCATGAACTTTTAACATTTAAGGCGCATTTATTCCACACGAATAAATGCTCCCGCTCCGCGCTCACGCCGCGTGGTTGCCGCGCGGGGGCCGCGTGCATCTAACTGTCACGGCAAAATGCGCTCTATTCATTAAGCTTTTACGTAGCTTCTCGGGCATGCGGGTGAATCTGGCTTGAATTGTGGTATTATTAACACTAATTTAAATGTTGTTGCCTACTAAATAGAATTCAAATGTACACACGCCAGCACATCAGTCTACACATTGGCGTATCTTGTTCCGTTGCACTGAAGGCGATTTTCGAACAAAAATGTGTAGTCTGGTATGCCGTTATTCGTACATGAAGGCGTGGTAACTGGACGGTCGCCGCGCGGCGGCCTTGCGAATACTTTCTCCTCATGTAACTCAGCGATTAGGATACTTATGTCGAACAATATTACTTGTTTTATGTATAATCATGGAGCAATAACTCAAAAGAACTGCTAATATCTATACTACAGATCATAACATGTCATAACTCTTAACATAATAATAACGCACACCCTCAACTTAGCCCGCACTAGGGAAACCCTGTGTCGCGAGTGCCATGGACACACACATAGACAACCACAAATTACCCCCAAACTCACGAGAGAAATAAATGTAGGCCATACAAATACTTCTCCCAGCCCGGGAATCGAACCTGGGAGCTCTGCTTGGCGGTCCAGCATAGTAACCGTTCGGCCACGGCGGCAGTTAAAGGTCAAAATCACGTCGTGATATCTAGACAACGCTAGATAATCGCCTGGAAGTACTTTATATTATTTAATTTTTATTTGTAATATTATTCAAATATTCACCGTGAGCTAAAATTATTGTCTGAACTTTGACAAATATGCGTATGAATAGATGACATTGTGTGTTACAAACTAATTAATAAATTAACGCTTCCTAATATCGGTAGATGGCGCTAATCCTACACAAAATAAAAGAATAGCCGGCACTACCCTTAAAAATCAGTCCAATAAGCGCCATATAATTGATTTGTTTGATATCACTAGAAATTAAAGTATCTTTGATAAATGGAAGCTCGTCAATGTAAAACGAATAAAATTAGTTACAAAAAAATGGCTTTTTGGTGCTTGTCGCGACATCTGGTGTACCAATTACTAAACACTAGACTACTAGTGTAATGCATGTATGTTGTAATTCTTTTTTCGTCGAACCTTTTATTGGTTCGGTACGTCGTTTATTCTTGATATGCATCACCACTTCTCAGTTTTGTTATAAAACTCATTAAAAATAATAGTTACAAGTTTTAATTTTGTCTTCTGTTTTTTGACCCAAATAAATAAAAAAATAAAAGTAAATCTTACCGTAGAATAGCCTCCGTAGTTTTCGTCGTGTCACTATTGAATACATTTTGCACGTCAGCTGATTTAACTTTAGGAATCGTATTTACTTTTGGGAAATGTTACAATGTACAGTCGCGTGTAGTGAAAAGTGAACGTACACACATTTTCGAATATACACTGTAAATATTAGATATTTCAAAAATAAGTAGGTACGTTGTGTTGTGTTTAAAACCATAAGTATAATCATGACACCATTTTAATAAAGATATAAGTACAATTACTTCAGAGAAAAAGTAAACTACATCTAGCGAAAAATATACATACACTCTCCTGCTTTATTTATATGTATCCATTATATCCATATATTGGATCTTCAGAAGATTTTTGAACACACATACATTACATTACACGCGACTGTACAATGGAATTCCCGTACAATATGTTTAGTTTGTGGAGTAGGTCTGGAAGTCATGGCTATTGTTCTCAGAAATTACTGTTACTTATAGATTTTACATAGTTGTGTTACTTGGTCAAGTGTCGCTATGAAATATTTATGTACATTCGTGAACAAACTGCAAGCACCGAGCTACGATACGCGGGGCGCCGCCACGCCCGTGCGCCCCAGTAGTGACACAAGCGTTACGTGCTTGGTGTAAATTTGGCGTCATTCAAACTTAACTACCGCGTTTGCGTCAAGATTTTTGTCTAGATCTTAGATATATATTTATAAAGTTTAAATTAAAATCTTAACTCAAACGCGGTAATTAAGTTTACACATTTGAAAACTTAGGGCGCGTTCGCAATATGTCGTAACGTTTTATTTATCGTTGGACGACTGTCGCGTCTAGCCTGTTCCCATATCACGCCTATTTGTCGTGACTGTGTTGTGGACGACAATGGTATCTAGCTGTTCCCACTAGATCGTGACGACAATTTATCACGGCACCCGCCTTGTCGTTTGTATGACAAAATCTGCGATTATCTGTCGTTACATTTTTATCGTGACATTTTATTTATCGTCTGACGACTGTCGTTCTAGCTCTTCCCATTGTCATGACAGTGTGTCGTCCTAACGTCAAGTCGTGAATAATCGTGTTTTTATATGTGAATTTAAATGTACAAGACACGACACTTTAAACTGCACGACTATCTGTCGTCACGACATAATGGAAACGCGTCCTTACACTAAAGCCTCTGATTTGTGTATTTTATCAAGTATCAATTCATTACTCTCGCAAATTAAACAATTCTTTCGCACCTACGTTGTTTACTTTATTTTATTTAAACTATTTATATTTAAGCTACGTCGGCTCAACATGTATTTTTCCTCCAACCTCCCGCCGTCATTCAACCTATCAGCCGTCATTTTCATACTCATTATATATATGTACCTTTCAACTATTTTTATCCTTCTGTAAAATTACTAAGCACATAAAAGCAGACTGGTGAAACGTGAAGCCCAAAAGATAAGACAAAAAAATACGCACTAGAGAATGTCATAATATACAATAATGCAACAGCCAGAAGGATTCCGAAGTGACACCGGAAGGGTTCCTTTTTTATTTTTTCATTACTGAACCCTAATAAATTCTTCGTACAAATACGAGATAATAAGTGCCCTATGTTCCGCTCCGACTGCATCTAATTTAAATTCATTCGTTCAGTTCATTCATTATCATCACACACCGTAGCTTTGAAATGGTACTAGAAATATTATTTTTATGTTTTCATGCGGTTATTTTAATATTTTCGTGATCATGTGCATAGTTAGTTTCTTCAGTTGTGTGCTCGTGTATAATGGCTATATAATTTCTCAGTGAGTTACACAATACACCTATTCCGTTTTTAACTGGTCCACATTGTCAAATTGCTTCTTGTGTAATAAATCTTCCACATATACCTGGAAAAAGAAATCGAATGGCGGGAATGCATTAACAATACCATATTATTATTTTTTTATCTTGCATTTACAATGTGGAAGGAAGTAATTCTTCAAGTGGGTACTTATTAGTAAATAATCAAAGCTATCTATGAAAATATGATATTGCAGATTTTTAGAAGCACGTATAGAAATCATAATTAAAATATTACAAAAAAGTATTACAATTTATTTAAATGTAAAATTGGCGTTGCTTTAAATTAAGATACTATGTTATTTATAATGAATTAATCCTTATTATTGACTCTTTCAATCGACATCACAAAAAATACAGGATTGTTTTTCACATTTTGTCGATTCAATTCCCGGATGAGGCAAGAACCTTAAAAAAATCTTTGAATGCAGTACTATTTACTTTTAAAAATAAAACAATATCTCCATTAAGCAAAATATCCTGTCAACAATATTTAAAGTAAGTACCCTCCGTGTCCCATAGCTCTGAAACACCCCGTATTTAAATAAACTTGTTAGTGTTTTAACGCGTTACGAGGATTACGTAAAAATGTATTTATTTATTTAATTATTTATAGCACAGGAAAACACAAATCACATTTAATAAAGCGTAAAACACACACAAATGGTACTGCTTAAAAGAAATCTAAAAGAAATTTCTTCCAGGCCAATATACACGACACAACAATTAATTACATTAACGGGTTTACGTGCACAACAAAACAAAATTAAATTATATAATAAAAAAAACAATAGCCAAAATATTAAATTAGAACAGACTATATAAATACTTACATAAATACATATTTCATATTATAATAGCAATATTGACTCATTTTAAAGATGGCTAAGGATTTATTATCATGAACAGTAACGGGAAGTGCGTTCCAAAGTCTGACCGTGGTCATGCGGTAAAGGAGTGAGAATAAAAACCGGAGTTGAATGATGGTAAAGATAACTGGGACTTAACGAGAGAACGACAAGCCTTATCCAGGGATCTGAGAAAGCCGAAACGCCCTTTCAGTTACCTGGGAGATAAAGGATTATGTAGAATGTTGTAAAGAAGAGAGATGATATTAATTAATTAATTACATATAACTTTATTACATGTTATATTTTATTCATATAATTTAATTTATTCTCGGTACCTTTGTCCCAGTCTTTTTTAGGACATCCTCAATCTGGTTGAGATAATATACGCCATCTACCAAAATACATTCTTTCTTCATGACCAAACCATATCTTTCATACCACAACAGCATTTTGTCTTTAAGCGCTTTAAATGTAATTATTCCGAGTTAATTATCATACCATTATTCTTATGTTAAAAAGACGGTTTTTGTTTTACAATTTTCAAACACTAGGAGGACAATTTGTTCACCATCACAAACAACCTTGCAACAGTTAGTCATCTTTCTGAAGATAAAAACATGCAAAAAAAGTTGTATCTAATCTTATATAAAGTATCTGATATATAATCTTATATATAATATAAATGTAATTTGACTACGTCAGAATTGGTCAGAATTATAACCTGTGTAATTTTTAGGTTACTTTTCTTAACCTAATTCCGGTGGCAATTTTAATTATTTACAAATTCTAGAATAATGTTATGAAGTATTACTTAATATTTGAGTGTAGTATCTCGAAATATTATTTAATATTTCGCGATAATAATACTCGAAAACTCAAATAATAAGAATTGCACCGAAATTAGGTAGAGACAACTAACCACAAAATTACCCATTTAATCAAATGTGAAGGACATTACTCGACGTTATGATATTAATCTACTTTTATATCCTCACATTCAAACACATTAATTTTGAAATTTAAACACTGTATGAGCGACGTTAGGTTCAATTTTCAATTAGAAAAATCTTACAAACCGTGCGTCAAAGAACAGGTTTTACACTATAACACTTTTCAAATTAAAAAAGCAATTGTTAAACTATTCCTTAATGACTCTAATGCACTCAGACGTTAATTTTCAACTGGGTGACTACAAAATAACTATTTTTAACAATGTAAACAAATGTTCCCATATAAACATACTAAAATATTTCCAGGTACTTTTCAAGTTGGTTATCTCGACCTAATTTCAGTTGCAATTCTTATTATTTAAATATTCTAGAATATAATTATGAAGTATTATTAAATATTCGAGTATAGTATCCTGAAATATCATTTAATATTTCAAGAGAATATACTCGAATACTTACATAACGATAATTAATTAATAATTAGGTAGGGAAAACCAACCCGAAAATTACCCTCCGGTGATAGCTAGTTAGTAAGCTCTCGTATTCTGAGCACATTGTTATTTACTACCGGTGGGCGTGCTTTTGTAAACAACTATTTTAAAGAAATATATCATGTAATATCAATAAACTTGTAACTGAAATTTTAATTTGTTATTTTTGTTATTTCTAATAGCATATAATTATGTTGTTATTTATAATAAAAAACAATACGTAAATAAATAGCATACGTATTGTTTTCGAACGCCTCTCGAGTGAAGTTTTTTAAATTGTATTATGCAAAACTTAAATTATTACAGGAAACCGTTTTTAAATGCATAAAACACTAAAAATATATAAGTATTTTTTACATTCAACACATCTATTTAATGTACTTACTGAATACACGTTGAATTTTACGGGAAAGAATAATTAAAATAAGATTTAAACGACTCATGAACTTGTCCGCACTGTGCACTGTTAAATCGGATAACTACAACACTAATGACTCGTTCTGAATGAACATGACGTTATGATTAAAAATAGATATTTAAACTCCGCGCTAGACACGTTCGAAGAGAATAAACTCGACTGAGCAATTTCGAAGACCGGCATGCAACGTAAATTGTGTGTGTACATACAACGGTTAGGCGCTAAAATGTTTTACAGCTATGTGTCTGCTGTCACACTGTGTAGGCTAATTGGTTGCTATGAGCCGGAAATAGGGGCATCGACATCGACGTTTTTTATCAATGTTTGTCCAGTGCCCAGTAAAGACGCATTATATACAATACTTTTATTTTAAACCGTAATGCAATAATCTATACGATCAATGCCATAATGTTAAAACAAGAGGCTTATAGGTGACTCGGAATTAGTAGAGGCGAAGCTGCAGAGCTTTGAACACCGCCCTAGAGTTGCCATCCTATCGGTATTCTACAGGATATATCACGGAGAGTGTGCGATGGAATTCCCCTTTCCATCATCGGGGAACCAGACGTGGGCTGGGGTTCCACCCCTATGGTTTGGATATCCCCCGGATTCGCACGAAGCATTTCGCTTCTAGATTTGTATGGCGAGCAGCTAGGGAGTGGAATTCAGTGCCCGTAAAATCTTTGCGATTTAAAGCTCGTCCCGTCACTTGGTATTATTAATGAATTAAAAAAAAATAAAACAAGAAACCGGGTAAGGGAAAGTGGGTGAAATATTTTAGATATTTTAATGGGACTACTACTGAGGTGGGTACCTCAGTAGTGGTCCCATTAAAATAACACCAAACAAAAGACGAATCATCGAAATCGGCCCACAAAAGTCGAAGTAATCACGTAAGGGCGCGTTCCTATTATGTCGTAACGTTTTATTTATCGTTGGACGTCTGTCGCGTCTACTAGATCGTGACGATAATTTATCGTTTCACGGCAGTCGCCTTGTCGTTTGCACGACATGGTCGTTTGATGCACTGACTGCAGTTGCTTCTATGTTCTTTTGGAAGCGAGTAGAGTGTGTTCGCTCCAATGTGAAATGGATGAAGATGAAATTATAATAATGTAGGCAGAAGAGAAAAGAAAAAGAAGAAAAGAAAGTTGTGGGTACATCCAACGTTATTAAAAAGAATTCCAATAGGATTATGTAATAATATTATTACAAAATATTAAATTCTTAAATTGTCCCAAAATGTTCTCTCATCACTTTTCAGTTCATCTATAAACGTTTGACACAGTCCTAATGGAACTATTTTTAAAAACATTGGATGTACACACTTTCTTTTCTTCATTTGCTTCCTCTTCCGCCTGTTCAAAAAGTAATACATTATTAAAATTTCATCTTCATCCATTTCACACGGGAGCAAACACACACTACTGGTTTCCAAAATAACATAATCGTAGAAGCGACTGCAGCGCAACAAACGACTCTGTCGTGCAAACGACAAGACGGCTGCCGTGAAACGATAAATTGTCGTCACGATCTACTGGGAACAGGCTAGACGCGACAGTCGTCCAACGGTAAATAAAACTTTACGACATAATAGGAACGCGCCCTATCTCTTCCCATTGTCACAACGGTCTGTCGTCGTAACGACAAAAAAGTCGTGTACTTCATTTAAATATAGAAGCCACGACACTGTAAACTGCACGACTATCTGTCGTCATGACATAATGAAAACGTGCCCTTACATACACAACAAAAACAGTCGGATTTGCGACATCTTCTTTTTTTTGAAGTCGGTTAATTATAGCCCAGTGTTTATGCTTGCTTTGTAAGCATGAATCTCGCGGATTGATGACAGTCAAAATTCCTATTCGTTTTTAAGAAGTTAGTAATTTCAGATTATAAAATTGTATATCCGCAAATTTGTTTAAATGTCAACGAAAACAAGTAATCTTTTATCGTTTAAAATGGGTCTTTTGGATCGCCCTAATAAAAAACGCTCACTTATACGTAGGTACTTTTTTTTGTATCGAATGGATAACAAACTGACACACGATCCTCGTATGTTATCGATTGTGTCGATAACGATAAGTATGTTTGTTGAGTGCTTTGCCTACCCGCACATATTTTATACATAAATTTGTTGATTTCATGGAAGGAAAAGTACCTTTAATATTTATTACTTATTTCCGTGTATGACAGTTACATTTACTTGACATTTTTTTGCGTGTGGGAAATAAGATGTAAATAGATAGAAAATTCAACAGCAATTCATAACGAGTTCTTAGCTTTTCGTGATTGTTACATATCGGAAATGAAACTATTTTTCGGACCTAAATCACGTATATTTGTTTTGTACAACTCCTGAGTAATGGATTGTTTCAAATAATAATAGAACATCATGTGCTTTTAATTTATGTACGCGCGTATGTGTATCTATATGTTTATACACATGATGTTAATAAAATGTACTATTATACTGGAATAAGTGACAAAAGACTTAAGAAAGTTAGATACCATACCACTTTTCACGCATTAAAACTAACTCTGATACAAGCCCTACAAAACAACAGAATGACAAAAGTACAAAAAAATGACAAAAAGAGTACGATACCATTCTATTTCCAAGTATTACATAAGAAGAATAAAAAGACTGCTGAACAGCTAACATCACATTTTAGAATAATTCATCAAAATATTAGTAGTGTTTTGGCTAAGCAAGCATTATTAGAATTAACGCTAATAGACTTACGACAGCAAAATACAAATCCGGACATAATATGTTTATCTAAAACATTTTTAAGTTCAGACCAAGTTAATTACTTAAAAATTCAGAATTATAGTCTGGCTGCAATTTTTTGCCGAGACGCACGAAGAGGAGGAACTTTTATCTTAGTAAAACAGGGCACAGTATATAACGAATTAGTTTTCATAAAAAATATGGCAATTCAAATATTATTTGAAGTATGCGGAATAGAAATCCCAGTACACAGACTTATTATTATATACGCATATAAAAACCCTCTTTCAGATTCATCTCTTTTCTTGTACAAGTTAGACTGTTTGTTACATGATAAACATAAAAAGTATAAGGTAAATATTGTCGTCACTGGTGACTTTGATATTAATACATTAAAACCAGGAAGGACAACAAACCATTTGCAGGAAGTAGCACAAAATCATAACTTAAATATTAAACTAAACTAAATATTAAACTTATCATAAGTACTTTGCAACGCCCTTACAGGGTATCGCATGTAGTTCCTAACATAGTTCTAAGATACTATAATAACACTACATGTAAAATGCAAATAAATAAATAAATAAATAAATATCCTTATTAATGTGCCCACGCGCAAACACTCCTGTATAGATCATATTTTAAGTAATATAAAGGATTCAAATGCTACTGTGTTGCCCCTGTATCTTTCTGATCATGACACTTCACAATTACTAAGTTTTCCTGTACAGCATATGCCTCCAAAATTAAAATTCTTCTTTACCTACAAAAGAGATTTTTCTTTGCAAAATATTAGAAAATTCAAAGAATATTTGAATGCACTTTTATGGTCTAAAGTATTTACAGACCCAGGTCTTAATGTAGCGTTTGATTAATTTCATAAATTTTTACCGCTTGCTATATAATTCATATTTTCCAAAGATTCGAATTAAAATACATATCAACGATAAGAGATAAAAATGGATAAGTCGTGGATTAAGGAAAAGTGCTAAAACTAAACGTAAATTACGATACCAGTGTTATGCTAACAAGACGGAAAACAATAAATATTAATATCTAAATTTTAAGAAGTATTTACAGATCAAAAAAAAACGCCAATGCAAAATTTATAAATAACAGTACCAATAAATGTAAAGTGACATGGTCGATTATTAAGGCTGAAAGTAGTAATATGAGATATGACGCTAATATCAACGACATTGCAATCAACAATACTAAAATTGCTAACCCAATTGACATTGCTAACGCTTTCAACGACTTTTTTTCTGAAGAAAGAAATGACTTGACTCGATCAGATAATAATCTTACGAATAAAATGCTCGGTAACTCAATGTTTTTATCACCTATAACAGAAGATGAAGTAAAGCGGGAAGTGACGTCATTAAAAAATACGAACTCTGAAGGTTATGAAGAAATTGGCACGAAAATAGTAAAACCCAGTATTAATGAAATAATTATCGTGTTAACTCATTTAATAAATTTATCATTTACTTCGGGAACTTTCCCTGAAGCATTGAAATATTCAATTATAAAACCGATTTTTAAAAAAGATAAAAAGATGATATTAATAATTATCGCCCAGTTACACTTATATGCATTTTCTCAAAAGTATTTGAAAAGTGTATGTATAAAAGACTTCTAGACTTTTGTGATAAGCTCAATATTATAAAATCAGAACAACATGGCTTCCAAAAGCGGAATCTACAACATTAGCAATGTATACTCTTATAAAATCAGTACTGAATAATATTAACAGCGGTAACGTAACTACAGTATCATTCTTTGATATGTCAAAAGCATTTGACTATATGTCACACAATTTACTTCTTAAGTAATTGGAAAGGACAGGTTAAGAGGACCTATGTTGCAATGGATGGAGTCATACTTGGCAAACCGTCAACAATGCGTTGTTGTCTCCAAAATAACAAATAATGAATTATTGGAATTCAAGTCAGTACCTAAAATCAAAATACGTGGAGTTCCACAGGGAAGTGTGACAGGACCTATTCTGTTCTTGCTGTACACAAACGATATTACAGACAAAACAAAACATCAATGCATATTATTCGCTGGCGACATATCTATTATAATAACTTCTAGTAGAAAAACAACATCAATAAGAGAGCATGAACTAGACATAAACAATACAATTGTTAAAATAATCAATTGGCTACATTCAAATAATCTGAATATTAACTTAAACAAATCAAACTATACACAATTTAATAAATCGAGACATACTAAACATAATTTCAAATTAAATATCGATGCAATTCAGGAAGTATCCCACACAACATTTCTTGGAGTAACCATAGATTAAGAACTGAACTGGAAAACTCACGTCGAGAATGTATGTTCGAGAATCAATAAGTTTGTATATGCCTTAAAAAAGCTGAAAAATATAACAAACTAGAAAGCTGTCAAAACCACATATAGGGCGTATGTAGAATCCATATTACGTTACGGTCTTATAGTATGGGGTAATAGTACAGATCGAAACAGAGCTTTTATAGCACAAAAGAAATGCATTAGAGCAATTTGTGGAATTCCCCCGGATGAAACATGCAGACCCTTGCTTCAGAGCCTTGGTCTGTTGCCACTACCATCATTATATATATACGAAATTTGTATCTTTGTACGAAAACACACATATTTGTTTAAGAAAGCCTGTGATGTGAATACTAGACTCAGCAGACACCCGAATAGACTTGTACTTGACACTATTCCTATGACTGCTATATACAGTAAAAGTTGTTTAAAGATGTGTGTTGACATATATAATAAAATACCACTTGAGATGAAACTATTACACTTAAGTTTATTTAAATCAAAGCTGGTTAAATAAAAATAATTTTTATTACCTAAACGAAATATTTGACAGAAAATGAGATGTAAGATTTTGTCTTGAAAATTATCATTCTTGACCAAATTAATTTGTAACTTGACACGTTTGTGACATTTTTGTATTATTGAGTTGTGGTAGTGTGATCGACATTATATAACTAGACATTTGCATGCTATTTAATATATGCTATACATGTTTGTACTGGTACTCTCTTGTAACATCTACTGTTATACTATGTTTTAAGCAAATAAACAAATTATTATTATTATAAAACAAAACCCAACACTATTGATAGTGTTTTGTTTGAAATATGTAGTTGCTGTGAATGTTGTTGTATATAGATTGAAGTCGTTGGCCATAGCATTAAATAACGTAAGCAACATTTTAGTTACCCTCCGAGTTGACATTGGGTTGTCCATAGTCCTTTATTTACGCACAGCAGTTTTAGGTTACCACTACAGCCTTTATTAATTAATTGAAGCAAATCCACGCCCACACGAAGGATTAATATATAGGTCGCCATGTGGTTCATTATTCGAAGTTACTATAACATTATTCACATTGTATTTGAAATCTTCTACAATTGTCAGTTTTAGGAGAAGAATTGTATAGGTACAATCGTCAAAAACTTTCACATTTCGGTTTTAACAGCCTAAAACAACGTATTAAATAAAGAAGATGGCCTTAAAAACAGCCAGGAAAGACTGTGGAAGACAGAATGCAATATGAAGGACAGAGAAGACCTTCGATAGCTAATCGTACCAACCAATGCATCCTGTCTCAGCTCCAAACCCGGCTATTCACCAGGTGCCACCAATGCATTCTTTCATATTTCAGCCATATGATGTGATGAAAGTTTGGGAAACTGATTGTAGTTGGAAACACGGAAGTAAAGCGATTACGAGGCCGTGCACCAACAAGACGCACCACCCAAGTAACACACTAATCGTGCTCTAAATTTTGCACGGTCGTAAGGGACGCGCTGGATACAAACCGGTGAAGGTAAATCACCCGCTTCAGAAGTAGAACGAAACTGACCGTGGTCCTCTGACATGAGGAAACGACTAGGGCAAGTCAGAGGTGTGAGAGGCAAGCGTGTCGGTACGTTTGAGGAGAAGAGCTATGATGATGAGGCCATCATAATTTAGCGCGTTAGTAAAAGAATTTAAAACAAGTTTAGTAGAAAATCATAACAAAATAAAATTTTAACTTAATTGTACTCGTATTACAAAAGTAGATTTTATTAATTTTGTGCTGACACCTTCTGTATATCTTCTATCCGCAACACTCATCGTAATTAGACTCTTGATTTAGGTTAGACTGAATTGGCACTTAAATAACATAGACACTTGCCTAATGCTTACTACCTATTATCACTACCTATTAAGGTGAGGTTGTTGTCCAAGAAAAAATCCCGCTAAACACATTTGGGTAATGAACTTACCACGCGGCCATGATGCCATTGTGGAACTCTCACTGAGATAACAAAAAAAGTAAAGAAACGAAATATTTCTATCACTGCACGTGTATTCCACTTACACATCACTCGAGCGCACGTCATAGGTTAGGTAGGTATTATAGATGATAGCAATCTTTTAAATAAGACTACATTTATCATATTGATTAGTCACTACATGCTATGAATATATAAATGTAATAAACTTTAGTAATCAAATACTTTGCTAACAGTTTTAGAAATGTGCCTACTCGACAACTTTGCAGACGCTTATTCGAAGTAACAATACAGGAAGTATGTTATCTTTATGGGCTGGCAAATAAGGTGTACCCTCACACAAGTTACGGAATTTAAACATTTATATCCTCCACCGACAACACAAACGAGTAGATGTCAAAACGCCCACATACGGTGTGGCATTTCATGTTGTGACCGCGGCACGATACGGCGATCCTTATGGAATTTATCATGTGCTAAACTATGCCAGTAATAACAAAATTGTACCTACGGGTATAACAAATACTTACATTACGGGGTTAAAAATTATTTGTCAGTAATATTTGTTTTAAATACCCTTCTATTCAAAATTAAAATGTGTGCATTGAAAAGTTTCGAGAACGCTTGCTTGAAGGTTCGAGAATTATAAGTTATAACAGAATGAGCTTTATTAGCGGTGCCGAAATAGGACCCCAATCACATTTATAACCTGTTTCAATGTATAATAAAATATAATAAGTTCTTCCATTCTCTATTAGTATAGACAAGGACAACAATATAATTGTATAGTGGAGCGTTAAGCTAGCAACACTCCATAGCTTTTATTAATTCCGCTCGGTATGACGCATTTTACGCGTATGAATTTATATAATTTCAAACTTATATTATATATCTGTGAATAACTAGTAGCTGGCACACGCCTCTTGTAACGGAGATGACACCAGCACGTCGAAGAAGGTTCACAACTCTTGAAAACCCTATAACGATACTTCCGTTATTTTTGTAAACTGCCATAAGTATTATTAGGAAGTTTCAGAAATAAAATTCCAACTCCTTGTGTTCTTCGTTTATTGATATGAAGACTTATTACAATTATACACTTTGCATGATAAAATAGCACGGTAAAGCAAGATGAGAGGCACTGTCCTCTGAGACTCCAACAAACAGAATGTCGAGCAATCGAGTATCACCAATTAAGAAACGTTAGCAGTATGGTGGGAGCTTTTTGGTAGGGCTGCATTTTTGGCGCCACCAATATAGTGTATTGTGGCGCCATCAACTAAAGCTACTGGCGCTACCAACCTAACAATGTAGCAACGGAAACAATACTCATGACCAAATATACTCTTTAATATAAATAGTGCTCTAATATTACAAAAATATAATTACAATAGGACAAAATTATTTATATGTCTAATATGTCGCTTACAGTATTTATTTACTAATACCATGCTCCCCAAATTTAAATGAAGAAACAAAAAACTAAATTTGAAAAAAAAACCAACGAATTTTGTGAAAAAAAAGAAACATAACACAAAATAAAAACAGAACAGCTCCAGAAACTAAGTTGTAGTAGTGTTCATTGGAGGTATCGAATAAAATCCCCAACTTCTTTTCGTTTAGGGCACCCGTTCCAAGCAGTGAAACATATAATATAGGTCATTGGTGATGGTGATACTTGTATAAAAAAGCAGCAATTTGATTTCCGTGTAATTTCCGGGCCATTGTTGAATTATTAAATTACAATGTACAGTCATATACATGAGATACCTTACCCCCTAACATAAACGGACCTTTTGGTCTGAGAGCCATCTTACGTATTGAACAAAGAAAAAAATAAAGCAATTTCAACTTTATTGTGTGAGCAATACAGTGGAGAGTTGCTTGAAGGTAATCAACATATCTTTAAAACCAAAACTAAATTTCGTCATTTAACTTCCAAGTAAAAAGTTTACAATACCCGTTGTTCGATTCCAGGAGCACTGTGTTGTTTTAACGTTATATTTCTAAGAGCATTGTTTCACTTTTTAATGTTAACGTTGACAAGTCACTATATTTGTTCACTAGAAATTGCCTAAGGTTGGTGGGTATATATTATTAGTAAAGCGTAGGGTGGGTAATCAGGCAATCGCTCTGCAGTTTGCATACGATCGTCACTTCTTCGTTTCGTTCCTATTTGTTTATTCAGTTTTAATTACTTTCAAGTTTGAATGACTTTCAAAATTTCCTTTCTTCTTTTAATATTATATAGCCCTTAGCGGAATTGTCAAAATTAGAAATTATTGTTCTGTATGAACAAGACTTAGGGTCCTATTCCAGAACTCTACTCAATACTCAAGTCAGGACTTGAGTATTGCAGTGAGCACTGCAAATCATACTCAAGTCCTTGCCATTAGGGTCGTATTTCCAGTGCTTGAAATCATACTCAAGTCTGCTCAAATCCTGACTTGAGCATTGAGTAGAGTTCTGGAATACGACTCTTAGACATTCCTTACACCTATCCAGACGTTAAAAACAAAAAACAATATTATATAGTCATAGTTAATGGTTTGATTCTCAACTTAAACAAATCAATGTCATGTTCTTCTCTGGTGTAGGCGCGTTCCGAGCGTGAGTATCCAGTGTCCTATTCCGATGAGTGACAAATGCAAATTCTTGGGTTTTACGTTGGATCCTACCATGAATTGGAAACAACACGTAGACACGCTATGTGATAAGCTGAGTGGTGCGGTGTTTGCTCTGCGTAAACTAAAACCCTTGGTGTCCCGTAATGCGTTGAGGCATGCGTACTTTGCACACTTCCACTCAACTATGATTATGGTGTTATTCTGTGGGGCAATTCGACAGACGCTGACAGGGTAATACGTATACAAAAGCGAGCGTTACGAACTATAGTTAGCCTCCTCACCCACCCATCCACCCACCAACCCAGAGGCAATCCTGCAAGGCGCTGTTTAGTGTACACCGAATAATGACCCACTCGCGATATGTTTTTGAGGTCATTATGTTCACACGGAAACACTTAGCACGGTTTGGGCGAGTGGAAACGATGGGTGGGTGCTTATGTCGTGCGGGACAACTCCGATCAGTACCGTGTCACGAAAAAAACCTGCGGGATATAGGACCGACCTATTATGAGCACCTACCTGCCGAACTATAAAACGAATGTAGTGAGGAAACGTTCAGGTGCAGACTGAAGAACCTTTTATTGGAAAAGTCCCTTTACTCAGTATCAGAGTACACTCAAAGTACTTAATAAATAATTAAATTATTATATTTATCAATGAATTTGATATTTCACCGTATTATTATACTGTAATATGCATTTATTAGTTATTAAGAATCCATAATGACATTTTCTGTATACACTTGACATTGTTAGTTTAATTCTCTTGTTTATTAGTTTAATTAATTATGTTGATTGTTATGACTCACTACTATATAATAATTTGTTCATTATTTTGTAAACTGACGCTCACTTTTCGAAGAGCAGTATAAAATGACATGCACTTGTATTTGTATTAAATTTGTAATGTTGAGAGAAATAAACTAAACTAAACTAAACTGAACAATATTTTATTTTTAAAGTGAGTCGAACCATTGCTCGCCTCAATTTGCAAAGCAGTCTTTATACCCCTTGGCCACGACGGCGTTACCAAAGGTGACTGAAATTTGTGTTCTGTATTTAAGCAAGAGCCATACGTTAAAGATCACATTCGCTTAAAAACTTTCTTAAAATGTCATTCACCAATGAGACGACCAGAGAGTCATACCAAAATAAATTTTACCGCTCACAGGTTAAAGATTAAGTTTGCTTAACAATTTTCTCCACATTTTTGTACTCAGAACTATAAGGTCGACAAAGTCGGCTTGGGGGGGCAGGTATCTTGTGTATATGACTATACATAGAAAATCCCACGATATTATTTACTAATAAATTATGAGCAATGAGTGATGACAAGGACGAAGCCACAGCATTGTGCTGCTTTTCAGTCTCCGCCTGTGTTCTCTACTAACTAAATAAATAGAGACGCATTTGTTTTACGTATGTCCGTCTGCAGGGACGTGTAATGGGTCGCAGCGGCTATGTTTGCGAGTCCTGTATGTAATAAACGAATTTATATAATTTTTTTTACAGCAAATAGGCATAAATTTCAATTGCTGGTATATACTCCTACAACACAAACTCGCGCACACACACTCACGAATTTTTTTGGTCAAGCGTGAGTAGTCCAAAAAAATTAATTGTCAATATAATTAATTAATTTTTTTGACTACTTACATTTTTAATGCTAACCGACTCTGGTTCTTGTAAGGATCGAGATGAAAAAAGAAGGAAAAGAAAAAGGAGAAAAAGAAGATGGCTAAACATATTTCTAGGACCAATATTTGTGTTTAAAATACATGTTTCTTTGCTTAATGGTTACACATTTAATAATATATTATAAAAGTGAAGTAACTCCTGCAATTTAACTTTTTTATGAAGCCACGTGACGGGACGTACAAACAAATTATGCACCTGGTGGTAAGCGACATGCTTGTCCGTAACAGTTGCACTGCCGTTCAGAGCTTTAAATCGCAAAGATCTGAGGGCCACTGCCACTGTAACAATGGAGGACTGTTCCTTTCAGTGGTGTGGGAAAAACAGCAAAACATCTAATTACAAAACAAACGGAATCACATTTCATCGGTAATTAAATATTAAATATGTAATTTTTCAATTTTCTTCCATTATAACAAAGCTTTTTAAACTAGTCGATTTAAAGTGAAACAATTGACGACGTCCGCCAATTGTTTCGAATTCGGAATGGCCAATCCGATGCGCAGTTGTCACCGTAATGATTTGGCAAAATAGTTTTCAAACAAATTAAATGACATTTTGTCTCTATTTCTGGTTATATACTCGAAGCTGCCATTATAGGTCTCACGATAGATAGAAGCCTACAGCTTAGCGTGGGGTCCGCTGTTAATTTGTATTGTACCCTGGTCTTAATTGCTAACTTAAGAGTTGATACCACTTAGTTGGTATAGCGTCTGCCACGGTATGCCACTTCTAGCATACTTTTAGCGATCGAAGGAATTTTTTCTGAGTGTTCGACCTTTGTATTAATAATAATAATTTTATTTTTTGTATTAAAAAACTTTGTATTAATAAACTAGTGGAGTAATTTCACATAAAAATAATTGAATATCAATTCAATAAAAAAAAATTGATGTCGATACTATCTCATCTCGAATCCAATTTCAACCATTTTCCCGTATTAATACGGTTCATTTTGCCAGTGTCGAGCGGCACTCCCTCTCACTTACTTTATTTCTGAACTATTTTTTAACAAATGAAATTATAATCATTTGAAAAATATATATCGTTATAGTTCACTGTTCTATTTAGTTCAGTTGATATTAAAAAAAACCGTTGGTACCTATTGGATACAGTTATTTTCTTGTAAAATTTCAAAGCAGGCAAGTTTGTGTTTTTTTTCTATCGCGAAAATTTTTAGAATCAAAAAAAGGAGGAGGTTCTCAATTCGTCTGTATTTTTTTTGTATGTGTGTTACGCGATAACTCCGCCATTTGTGAACCGATTTTGATGATTCTTTTTTTGTTAGAAAGAGGGTACCTCAGATGTGGTCCCATTTAAATTTGTAGAAAATATTTCACCTCTAAGGGTGGTTCATCCTCTAGGATGAATGACTTTTGAGAGCGATTTTTTTAACCGGGGGTCAGGTTATTTGTATGTATGTTACGCGATGACTCCAACCTTTTTTTGATGATTCTTTTTTGTTGCGAAGAGGGTACCTCAGGAGTGGTCCTATTTAAATTTGGAGAAAATAATCCACCTCCAAGGGTAACCAAGGGATGAATAATTTTTCAAGTCAGTTTTTTTAGTACTCTGTACTGATTCTTTATACTATATATTTTTTCCAAATTGCTCCAACACTTTCACTGTTATGCTGAATCACTCAAAGCCATTGAAGGTTGTATAGACTCTTAACACAACTGTAACGCACCGAATTTTTTTTATAAGCCTATGTTTTGATGGTTGCTACACTTTGGTAAATTTTTTTTTCGAACCTAAACCATACCTACGTTTCGGTCCCATGGTCACAGCTGACTATTATAGTCTTTTACAGGTCCCACGGTCACGGGTCACGGACTATTGTCAGCCGTGACCGTGGGCCGGAAACTTCGGTTTGTTTGGAAAAACATAAAGTGATTTAGATTCAAAAAACATTGATTCACGATTTTTTTCATATTAATACAATATTCAACGAAACTCTAGTACCTAGATGTTAAGAAGGTTTATGTGTAAGAAGGTCCACTGAGAAACTTTGGCCAGTTCTGCTTCACCATGTTTATGAACCTCTTCTCAAGTGTTACCCGAAAATACTAAGGCAGTATCATCATCGCAAGAGACCACCCTTAATAAAACCTTCCTAGTATCTAAATTACATAGGTAGTTTATATAGGTAAGGAATAGTGTTGGACCGAGGACACTCCCTTGAAGTACACCAAACGTAACATTAAAATCATTACTCATATAACCGCCTATCTTTGTTCTTTGTTTACGATCTTTTAGGTATTCTTGCAGGCGAGCAAGAGAGTTGCCTCTAATTTCAATATTTTCAAGCTTCTTTACAAGAATGAGGTCAGAGACAGTGTCGAATGCCTTTTTTAGTCCAAAAAGATTGCTAAACATTTTTGCCCATTGTCTAGGTTGTCAATAATCTGTGACGCCAGGGAAGTTACAGCATCTTCTATAGACAAGTGTTTTCGGACACCAAGTTGTGTCTTAGCTAAGATGGTCTGTAGTTATTGACATCGCCCCTTCCTCCATACTTGTACACAGGTGTAACAATAGATTTTTTAGAGCTCTGGAAAATACACCTTGCGCAAAACAAAGATTCGCTAAATGACAGATAACTGGCACAGGTATTGGATATATCGCAAGTAACTTTTTAGAGAAGTCTAAGGTACTCTAATAGTGCTGGGTGGGTCCAGGAGCACTATTAGACTCGATATTCATAAGACTGTGGTCAACTTCATCGGGATCCCAGTATCTAGAAAGGAAGAAGGAGGAGACTTGTGAGATTGTTGTACTTGGTAGAAGAGAGAGGCGCTTAACAGAGTTGTTAGCTATAATTTTTTCGGCCAAGTCAGAATCAATACTGGCAAAACAGTCGTTTACATTATTAACAGAGATAGTTGGTCTTTCAGCAATATAAAGTAGGCTGGTGTCAGTAGTTTTAATTTGCTTAAATTGTATAATCTCGTTAATAGTAGTCCATAAAGTTTAAGTTAAAGTTTTTACACGATTTAGTTAACTTTTCACGTTCGTATTTGCGTTTGAGTTTTTTAATTAGACCATTACAGTAGTTCCCATATCTCCGATATGTTATGCT
Organism: Hyposmocoma kahamanoa; assembly: GCF_003589595.1. Classification (NCBI taxonomy): domain Eukaryota; kingdom Metazoa; phylum Arthropoda; class Insecta; order Lepidoptera; family Cosmopterigidae; genus Hyposmocoma; species Hyposmocoma kahamanoa. The sequence goes on along the minus strand of NW_020653736.1, from coordinate 2,823,969 downwards.
CAGAATTTTATTATTAGGGTCGAAATTTTAATTGTTTTTGCATAGTTGTAAGCAGTGTTGGGCAAAATTTAATTATTCAGGCAATTAAAGATTGACAATTAATTAATTGTCAATTGCGTAACAACAATTAACAAATGATTAATTGTTAATTGCGGTTCTCGCAACTAACAATTAATCAATCGTTAATCGCGTATATCTACAAATAACAATTAATCAATTTGCAATCTTTTCAATGTTTTTGATTAACAATTAAAACTGACAATTATGATAAATTTATAGGGCATATGGGTGAGTGAGTGGGTGAGTGAGTGGGGGAGTGAGTGGGTGGGTGGGGCAGGGGGTGGGTTTAGGGGGAGGATTAGGGGGTGGGTTCGGGGGTGGGTTAGGGGGTGGGAGAGCTTCGGTTTTAATTGTTAGTTTCTATTGTTTCTTAGAACAATTTATTATAATTAATTGCGACGTTGCAATTGATTTTAATTGCAATTGATTTCAATTGAATTGATTTTTTAGTCTGATTGAAATTTAATTGATTAACGCCCAACACTGGTTGTAAGTATGGCTTAATTATACGCTTACTTCTAGTTATCCCTAAAATTTTAGTATATTCGGTAAGTGCGGTTGTAATTTTACTAATCAAAAGATACGTTATTTCGTTTGGGTCCGTTAGTAAAAATAACTCTGCTATGTTTGACAATTTTAGCCTGCTTAAGGCATTTTCGTAGTTGATTACAATTTCAGTTAATGAGCAGCTTGCCGGAGACGAGAAGTTAGATAAACTAAGTAGTACCATCTGATGGTCTGTAATAGATGTGTTAAGGACTGCAATAGACGCAGATATTCTATTTTTGTTAATCTTTAACATAAAATGATCTAAACCCGCATTTTTCCTGGTTGGAAAATAAATAAATACCTATTTCTGCCGCCAAGTATAGGTGAGGGTGTCGCTTATCACCAGGTACACGGCTTTCTCGTCCCGTCACTTGATATCATAAAAAACCGACCTCAAAAATCATTCATCCACTAGTTTGTCAAGTGTGGATATTTTTAAAATTTTAATGGGACCACGTCTAAGGTACCCTCTTTCCAAAAAAATCGGTTCAAAATGCCGTTATCGCGTGACAGGCATACAAAAAAAAACAGACGAATTGAAAACCTCCTCCTTTTTTTAAGTCGGTTTAAAAAAATTAGGCAGCCATCTGTTTAATCCAAAAAGAGCATTACATATTATAAGGTTTAATATTTGGGGCTAGCAAGTGTAGGTACACAAACTTATCCGCAAAGCAAGTCGGAACAACTGGCAAACCCCCAAGTATATCTATTCGTTTATTTACTTTGGAACATTATATAAAAAGTCATTTATAGAATATACAACACGAACCATACTGGGAAAAAGACACGACAAGTCACAAGTAGAGTTTATTTTAAATAAAAACAAATCAACAATATAACGTTTTCGTTACGAAAAATCTTAAATAAAAATAATTCTTTGGCTTATAACATGAAATAACGCCTTATAAAAAATTTGCAATAGTCTAAGAATACAATTACGAAAAAATTGCCCAAACACTTTTGTGGTCATAACGAATCAAAACGATATTCAAATCATACTGATAACAGTGATAACATACAACTCTATCAATAAAGCAGATTAATAAAATAATACAATCTGCTAAACGAGCGTGCCTTCGTAACGGTTTGGAATAGTAGGTTAGAGAACGAAAAAATCTTATCTTAATAATACGTACATGATATTACGTAGTTACTAAAGTTTACTACTTAAAATTAACTTCTTATACTAAGATGTTATACACTAACATCTGCTATGCTGTTCGTTACGCAGAGATTACAGTAACTAAACGGAGGTTCTAGTCATCGTCAGAAGGCTGCTTGACCCAGAAGCCCCAGGGAGCGTAGCCGTCGTTCTTAGTAGGGCCGCGGTACACCTTGATCTGGACCCTCGATACGTCATCTGAATTTTTTTTTGGATAATTGGATTTATCAAAAGTGCAACTCAAAAAAAGGCTTGTTACATTTCTATATAATAATATGTTTTAATAGTGTAGAGAAAACAAAAAATGTATGAGGTTGTTGACGTCACAAAGTCAAAATACCTTTCCTATCATTGCTCTGCCTGCTGTCATCATCGTCTTCAAAATCCTGTGGCCGGGCAGAGACCAGCCCAATTAGTAACAGCAGCACGAGTGCCCGCCAAACACCTGTCTGAAAAATGATAGCAACATTTTATAATTATTTACAATTGTACAAATTTGTTGTACATTTTTTGCAGGCGTTTTGTTGAGAAATGACGTACGCGAATAGTCAATTTATTTCACTTAGCCAAAGAGCAACATAAGTTAGACAAAGCCACCAGGTATAATATTTTTATAAAATGTATCACTTATTACAATATTAGTTCTGAATAGCATCAAACGAAATAGAAATGTTAATATACCCAATAAATCTTACAGGACTAATCTATAAAACCAATAATGAAACAAAAATGGAATTTAAGTAATGAAACATTTTTTCGGATTTAAATCGGTCCCTTTACAGGTCCCATGGTCACGGTTGTCTCGACTGTTGAGTTGAGGGCCCGAAACGTCGGTTTGTTTGAAAAAACAAATATACGCTATTTAATTCTGGAAAAATAGTTTCATTTCCTATGTGTAACAATCGCGAAAACCTAAGAACTCGATAAAAAAATAGAATAAATAAATAATGGCGAAATTACATGTTTTTTTATAATACCAAATGATGGGACGAATAAGTCGTGCGCCTGGTGGTAAGCGACACGCCTATCCAGAATAGTTGCAGTGCCACTCAAGAGCTTTAAATCGCAAAGATCTTACTGCCACTGCCGTCAACTTGAGACTCAAACTGACAAGAAAGGGCTTCCCGCCCTTTTCCCATTTGGATAGGCAGACCATAGCCAGACACTTACTACAATTCTAACACGTCTTTCACCTCATCGTCACTCCATCCTTTTTACTCACTCTTTAGTTAAGGGTCATTCTCAATGAAAAATTATAACAAGGCATGTTTTTTAAAGTTTTATTTTTTTTCTTTAATTGTTTTGACATCGCAAATAACTTAAATAATATTACAGTTTTATAAAGGTGCACTGTTTGAAATTGTTAATCATTTCCAAAATATTTAAAATATCCATTCCATGTCCGAGTTAAAATTATTAATTGTTTAAGATTAAAAAATTACAGTCATTTTGAAATCATGTAAACACAAACGTTTGTAAACATAAACTTTATTTTTAATATTTGCAACAATGACCTTTACGAAGATTGCAAGGGTGCACAAAAGAAGCCTCCCTGCACGACTTACTATTCATTCCCTGTATGCCATCTATGCAATAAGAAGAACAAAGATTGTAGAGAATATTTTTTTATAAGAACATAAACGCAAAAGAGATATATCTAATCTACACTTTACTGCTAGCTTCAGAAGCATGGTCAGACTCATTGCCACTATCCGTTGAGGTGGCATGCCCCCTTCTTGGCTTCTCGGGTTCATCATCCTCATCATCACTAAGTGAAGAGCAGTCAGACAAGTCTGCGTCAATCCATAACTTCTTCTTTTTAGCTTTGGGTTTTTCAACTTCTGCTTTACGTTTCAAACTTTCATTTGATGTTCCAGCCGCTTGCCATCCAGCATCTACAGCTGCGCTTACACGTTCTGGTATCTCCTCACTCTCTTTGACGTAAGCAGGATTGAGTTTGACGTCAATTTTAGGCTCAGCAAGTATCCGTTCAAGCTTCTTTTGTTTTCTTTCTGCTGCTTCCCTTTCTCTATCTTCTTGCCCTTCTAACCACTTCCTAAGCCTCTTTTCTTCGTTGATATCACGCAATCGACGACCAGAAAGATCTCTACATGCTTCACGGTTGGTGGTTTTCTCAATTTGTGCACCAATAGCTCGCAACATAGACCCAAACCCTCCTTTACCTCCAACGAGTTTTGTAAACACTCGAATAATATTTTCATGGTTTTCCAATTGTAAATCGGTAGATACAACCCTCCCGTTGATAGTCACGTAAAGGTCCTCAGCAGAAACACCATGTTGTTGCGAAATTTTCTCCTTCAAACTTGATACGTTTTCGCAGTAGACTTCGGGTATGTAACGGCCTTCGAAATATACTTGATGAGGCATTTTTATAATCCTTACGTCGTCTTGATGCAATTAAGCAAACACAATTCGCTAATATATTAAAATTATGGGAAACAGTAAACACGCCTATATGTTTACGTCGTATGACATTGAGTGAATGGAAAAGAACGCAAAATCCTTGCGACTCATCCGGTAGAGTTGGGGCAGACATTATCCTGCATTCCTGACCCATAATTATTTCAACTCTAAATCAACCGTTATTTTTGAATAGTTTTTTGCAATATTATTAATTATATCTAATAATCAATATCTACTTACATTAAAACCCATTATTGCTTTATAATTTCACTATTTTTCACTGAATTTTTACTCAATACTAATCGTAACAATAAATAGAAGGGCCTTAAATAGATTTATGGATTTTCTTTTTGCCTTCAATTTGTGTCGCTGATCTCTAATTTCATGGTTAAGTGAGCATAAACTCGCGAAAAGAAAGTGAAAGTCAAATTTTTATTTTACTTTTTAACACAGTCTCAACAATTGAGTGAAAGGCTGTTGTAGTTATGAAATTATTATTTAAATGTTTATACCGTGGATTACGAACTGTATAAAGTTATTTTATACGCTTTAATGGTCTTCTATGGAAATTTGTGTTCATAATCAATGCGAATCCCACTTTACAATAAAATTTCAAAAATTTACATAATGTGCTTCGAAAAGCGCTGTAACGTTATTTGTTATTTCTTTAAAGACAGCTCCGTCTTAGCATACTAGATGGCGTTGGTGTGTTACGTTGATGGACGCCATTACGTTTGCTGTCAAAAGTGAACCGATATCCAATAAAATCGGAGCTTTTTGAAATCGCAGAAACTCGTCTTGTTGTTAACAGAAAATTGGTGGCGTAAAATTTTGTTATCTCGTCCTATTATGGCTCAGAATATCAACCCGACTTACGCTTCATCGTCAAATCCCGCCAAACAAAACGAGGACACGATAAAACTGCAGGACAATCATGCAGTCAGCAAAAGGTAAGTTATCCGAAAATGCGTTCGATAATTCCCTCTGTTTGCCTACGTTTTGGAGGTAACAAGTGTTTGTTTATTGGCAGATTGCAAAAAGAGTTGATGGAGCTAATGCGGTGTGCTGATAAAGGTATATCCGCGTTCCCCGAGAGCGACAATCTTTTCAAATGGATAGGGACCATCAACGGACCTCAAGACACTGTGTACGCGGGACACAAATACAAATTATCGCTGGAGTTCCCTAATTCGTACCCTTATGCGCCACCCGTCGTGAAATTCATTACTCCGTGCTACCATCCAAATGTAGATACAAGTGGTTTAATATGTTTGGACATTTTGAAGGACAAGTGGACAGCTCTGTATGACGTACGCACGGTGTTGTTGTCTATCCAGAGCCTCCTTGCGGAGCCTAACACGCAAAGTCCACTAAACCAGCAAGCGTCATATCTGTGGCCGAACCAAGCTGCTTATAAAAAGTACTTAGACGAATTTTATAATAAACACAAAGATTCATAGTGTGTAGTTGTAGTGTCGTATTATGTTTTGATTTGCGTTGTATTTTGTGTTGTGAATGTTTGAATCATGTTTGCAAAGGACGGGAGGTCAATCGTAACTTATTTTTCGCAGTTTTCTTTTATCAAGTCTAATTTCTCATATAGCAGTACTCACAACACAATATGCAAATGTGCCTCATATTTTGAAATCTTAATTTACATAAAATAATACCTGTGACAACAACAGATTCACAATGTACCCACCGAAATGTAAGAAATAAGTACCTAATCATGAAATAACTATTATATACCATTCATTTGCCCTGTGCAGTAACTGTTATTGTATTGTATATTCTCTTCCCTTCTAACTGACCTTGGTACAAAAAGGATTTCTAATGTAACTAAATTACAACCAAAGCAAAATATGTCATTTTTGAAGTCAGTTTCAAAACAAACAATCTCAGGCTTTAACAACATCCATTAAGATCTCCACTTAGTCAAATTGAACTTTAATTTAAATTAGTACAATATTGTTTAGCATGTTGCCTCCCCCAGGTGCGTGGGCCACTGTGAACGAGATCACTGACAATTATAATTCTTTAGTGCAATTCAAAATTTTGTTTTTGTTATATTATACCCTTAAACTATATCCTGAGTATTCCAGAACCTTAATAGTCAAGCTTGTGGGAATCATCGTTCTGTGCCTAATTTCCATAGCAGATTTTAAATTATTTCTATTATTGAGTTTAGACTTCTGCAAGCAGCCAATGTCAGTCCCAGAATCAAAAGTAGCATTCTTACAAAAACATGATTTTTTTATGTTTGAAACAACATTTTCTTTAGTAGTAACAGCAAAACTTAACAATTGAAAGTTTGGTAAAACAAAAACACGGTGGTGAAACTTTTTTTCGACAGATGGTAATACCTAATTTGCATAATTCTTAAATTATTTCTTTTCATAATGGCACCTTTGTTTACGTTTTTGATCGCACTCAAAGTATAGTCGGTGACTACCTTAGAGGATGGAAAAAAATAAAGGAATAGTCTAAGGGGACTACAGACGGCAGACGTGAATTTATTGACAAATTAAAATTGAGGATTTTAATGGCGATATGTTCGTTTCCTTGATAAAAAGTAAAGTCAGCGATTGGTATCATAAATCTTCTGAATACAGTGATAAACTCCAAGTCTAACATCTTCCAATAGGACATCAACAAATACATTGAGCCCCTGAAATAGACGCGCGGCGATAATTGCTTCAAGTCTGTGTTGACTGCAGCAGTTATATGTACATATCGACTTCGCGCATGCAGTCCATCTAGAAGAAAGAGGGTAGACAGGTTGCAGCAGGCAGTACACCCTCAATTAAAGATAATATACGATGCTACCAACTGTACTGTAATCCAGTTACTAGAGGTGTACCTGAAACATATCCCTATTCAATTTCAAACTGACTATTGTTTTCCATTTCTTTTCTTTCTTTCATGGACATACATCAAGAAACTCTAAAATATTTAATTATGGTAACAATGTTCATATTATATTATAAAATAAACACTGACCACATGGGTATACCAGAAAATCAAAGACAATTATTGAAGGTATTCTTTTTTCAAATTAAACGTTCTGGTATATGTGACAGTGGTTGATATTAATATGAACATTGTTATCACAATTCAACCTTTTTTAGCGTTTTTATATATGTATAAGTCGCCTATTACATAGATACGTTCATACTATTTTGTCATTGATACTGCACAAAGGTATTATGGTTTCCTTTTATGTACATACATATGTATAAAATCTCAAATACTCTGTAATCATTTCCACTTTCATCTCAAACCAGTATCTTTATCCATTGATAAACAAATATTAGCTAGGTACAGGTTTTAAAAGTTGTCTAGTGCAACAGGGAGAATGCGTTCTTTTCAATTAGGTAGAGGTGAAGGAAGTCGCCTGATGAAACCTGCGTGTTAAAGAAGGTTCACAACCCTTGGAAAAGTGTGAAATGTGGCGGACCATGACCCTGATCACCAAACCAAGTGAACACGTTGAACAAGTTGTGCGCCACAGCAGTGGCAGTGCCACTCGGAGTTTTAAATCGCAAAGATAAGAGGGACACTGCCTACTGCGCCCGTCATTCTAAGACATGATCATCGTCACATGGGACTCGTCAACTTATGTCTCAGAGTGACGGGCGCAGTGGCAGTGCCCCTCTGGTCTTGGCGAATTAAAACTCTGAGTGGCACTTCAACTGTTATGAACAGGCGTGTCGTTTACCACCAGGCCCACTTACTTGGTTTTAAAATAAAAAAATCACCACCACCCTTACCCTTCAAAACCGGAAGGAACTAATACTCACATTACAACTTGGCGGCAGAGATATCTAGGTAAGGTGGCAATATTTCCCTAGACGAACTCATTCACAAGAAGCTCTACGGCTACTAAATACAGTACATTACATAGCGTAATGAAGTCCTAAAACTAGATACTATAGGCCTGTTTATTTGCTCCTATCTAGTTTGTATGTTACACTATTGAGATAAAATTCATTATGCTGTGGTTACAAAAACTCGCTTCCAACGGAATGGAGGGCAATCCTCGATAATGTAAATTGAGGTTTAACGTAACCACTAAGGGATAAATAATAATAATAACGCGCACACACTCTTAGCCCAGCACTAGAGAAACCCTGTATCGCGGGTGCCTTGGACACACACATAGACAACCACAAATTACACCCAAACTCACGAGATAAATAAATGTAGACAATTATTTCTCCCGGCCCGAGAATCGAACCGTTCGGCCATAGAGGTAGCAATAAAACTAGAATAATTAAGTAAATTAATAAAAAAAAATATTTTTTGTTATGCAAGCAACCGATTTCAAAGTTAGTGGAATGACCTACATATGTTTGCCAAGTTTTATTGAATTTATCCCCTAATTTGCCGCCTTTAGAAGTGGAATATTATCTTCAAATTTCAATGGGACCTCTATAGAATTACCCCCTTTCCAACAAAAAAAGAAACATCGAAATCGGATCACGAATGCTGGAGTAAACTCGTAACATACAAAAAAGAAGTCAAATTGAAAACTTCCTTTTTTGGAATCGGTTATAAAGGGTGTCGAGTGATATAAAAACCATTCGCTCGTCTTTAGTCCTACTGTCCATGTTAAGGGTCAGTGAACCTACGACCCCTTCCCTATCACGAGGCGTCAACGCGAGGTCGTTGACATCGCGGTTGACTAGCAAACTGCTAAAACAACGTAAGTTTAGATTTAAGTACCCTTTATAAAGTAATCTATTATTAGACTAAAAAACCAGGATATGTTGTGTCTAGATTAAAAAGCTATATTGTTTCTCTTGTGACAATCGTGGGTAAATTATCTATATAGAAAATAATATTAGGGTTCCACCCCCATGTTGTGGATATTTCAATATTTCACATTCATATGGCGAACGGCTACGGAGTAATCTTTATGCCCTGAACGCTATAACTTGGGCCATTTTTAGGTGCATGCTGCATCGTCGCCCTCTTCGTCACTTTCCATCAGGTGAAATGGAGATTAAATGGGCATCTATTTTTTTTTTTGTTAAGAAATTAAATTTTTCCCACATTTTTGCTTTTTTCACGTTTTTTTTTTAAATTTCCACCATTTCAAATAATTTGGACAATAATAATCGTAGTCATGATCTAAAGAAATCATAATCTCTATTTTTCTAAGGCTATGTATTTTTTATTTAGCCGTTTACGTCTTGAGCTGTATGTGCTGTGCCAATCTCGTTGCGTTAATGGTTATTTAAAAAGAAAAACAAAAGATAATTTGAATACATTATAATTTTTGATATCATTTTATAAATTATATTAATAACAATTTTAATAAAAACTATCTACATCTGTACAATACAATCCACCACTCCACTAGAGGTAAAATAAATATTTTTATTTCTATTTCCAATGCTATTTCACTATACCTATTTCTCTTCCATTTACTCAACCTCAACGAAGCCACAAAGAAGGGTAATAGCGTCGTTGTAGCAGAAAAGTAATACTAGAAAATTGTCAGCATCATTATTATGTACATTACGGGAATGTTTTGCTCAAAGTACAGTCAGCATTAAAATTATATAACAATCAAGTTTTTAAACGTAACACATACAATACACAAAATATTATAACAAATTGGTAAACGTTATCTACATGATCAGACTTCTAAAAATTTGTGTAAGTATAGTATAATAATAATAACGCAACACAATCATAGCCTCGCACTAGGGAAATAATAAATTCAAAATGCGTTTAAGATTGCAAATGCAAATAATTGAACTCCACCTTAAATTTAAACATTTCAAATTTTATTGACAAAGTTGATTAATTAGTTTGACTATTCAAATCAGTTTGATGCTGACTGTACTTACCGAATTAAGAATGATTCACATTAGACCGTCCCGGGCCCGAGCTGTCTCAGAGTCATCCGAACCTCGGACGTGCTGCATATTCATATTTACCGCCCTTAGAGGCGGAATTTGCCGGGCGCGACACGTGTCCGAGGCAACCGAGCCTCGTACGTGCCGCACGATCTTAAATTAAACTGACTCAGTCTGTAGGACGTGGTTTACGCTCGAATACGTACGTACGAAGTGTTATATCACATTATAAAGCACTGAGTAATTTCTTACACACTCAATTAATCATCCATTTTTTTTTAAAAGAACGTAAAGTCGCACTCTCGGACGGGGTGCGTAAGACGCACTGGAGAATGTTCACATCACAACGAGCCGAGGATGGCCGGGCCGCATCCGAGACTCGGACGAGCTCGGGCGTCTCTCGTCCGTGTCACGGACGCGGCACGTTGTAATGTGAATCACTTCATATAAAATGTACGCAGTATTTCCAATCCGAGCCTCGTACGTGGCTCGGCTCGCGCCCGGCACGGTCTAATGTTAATGCCTTTATCTTACAAAAAATCACGCATACACTGTAACTCTGTATAACATTCGTAACGGTTTAAGTTTTTTGCATATGTATTAAAAATTCTTAGAAACCAAGCAATCAGTCTACATAAATAATTGTTTTCGAATTAAATAAATTGCATTCACACCCACCAAACGATAAAATAAACGTGTAATAGACTAAAGAGCACGACGTTACGTCTTCGAGTACCAGGATGGAATCAGTTTGGAGTAATGTTTACATAGGTTTTTATGATTCCAAGCGCGGGCCTGGTGGTAAGCCACACGCCGTATAGCAATTGTGTTTAAATCGCAAAGATAAGAGGGGTACCGCCACTGCGCCCGTCATCCTGAGACAAGTTGACAAGTCCCAAGTGTCCATAATTTTACCAGCACCTTCTTAACCGGAACACAGCAATGCTCACATTACGGCTTGGCGACAGAAATAGATAAGGTGGCAGTACTTCCCTGGACGAACTCTTTCACAAGGAGCTACTAACTACTAACTATTGCTACTAAAATATCTATTTCTGCCCCCAAGCAGTAACGTGACCATTACTGCGTTCCGGTTTTGAAGAATGCTGGTGGAACTACAGGTACTGCACCTGTTGCAGGTAGGCGTTTCGCTTACAACCAGACGCACTAGTTCGTCCCATCACAGAATAATGATACAGGTCTCCCACGAATAGACTTGCCGGATCAAAACCTAGAGCTCTTTTTATGCAATATAAAAAGACAAATACACCTAAATAAAGAACTTTTATCATTTTAGTAACCCTGTCAAAATTGCTATAATATCCGACGTCACCCAAAACTGGTCCTATTTTGGTACTCGACGATGACATAAGATGCACCTGAGATGTTTTAATTTATTAGCCGATATCCCTTCAAGGAATGTTCAGTTCATGAAACAAAACAACCTTCATTGCTGGAAATTATGCGAAAACAAGGACAGATACTGTTTGTTTTGTTGTCTCAATAAATAACGGTCGCTCAACTTCCAAACACAAAACTCAAGGAATATTTTCAAGCGCCATCTATTGTTAAAGTGTTAAACTATGTAGTTAACAGTTGTCATTATTTTGGCCAAAGTAGGACAGTCTTATTTAGAGTACTCTGTGGTCTGTATGCAGTTGTCATTCGTGCCCACTCCCTTTCGGGTATGTCCTATGTAAAAATAAAAGTAAAAATTTATTTTTTTAATTGTGTGTTTATGTTGTCTGTTGTTGTAGATTCCCCTCTCGGCGAAGTCTAACACCGAAATTCACTGGTCAAATTTTAAATAATAAATTAATAACTTAACTTGTTGCCAGAATCATCGATTGTATTGATGGAGCTACATATATGACACTTCAACAAAACAAGCAAGGCGTCAAATTTCCTTGATTCATGTAAACGTACATACATTATATTTCTTAACTCGAAACATAACTTTAGCATCTTTGACCTTAAATTATAAATAACGACTAGAGCATGTATTTACAAAAAGAAAACAAATTAATTAAATTACATGATATGAGAAAGTAAATGCATTACCAACTGAACAAGAATGAAACTTGACCGATTTTTAACTCCAGCCCATGCGCCCTCTTATCTTTTTTCACGACTTAAAACAATATAATACCATTATGTACAGTCAAGAGCACATCAAGCTTGACACTTTGGACTTTGGTCCGTTCTTATTGCAAGCAGCATATAGTTAATTTTAAACCTTTAGTGTCAAGCTTGACGTGCTTTTGATCCTGTACCAAGCCGCGTGGAAAAGGAGCTGTTCCAGCAACCCAATAGTGGATTGTTATAATGAGGGCTTATTCCCGGTTGTCACTATTGACTTTGTTCCCAATGGCGACAAATCGGAAAAAAAATCCCATATGTTACCAGGTGGTGACAAACGGGATAAAAATCTCAGTTCTTGCCAGTGGTGCTTTCCACTGTTGACAAATGGAAAAAAACCCACATGTTACCAGGTGGTGACAAATGGGATAAAAAGATCTGTTGTTGCCACTGGCGACAATTAGAATTTAAGATATCACAGTAGTTGTGAGTTTTAAAAAAGCAAATGGAATAAAAAATACCAATTAATGTTTGTTTATTGCCGCCATCGACAATTATTCAAAAAGTCTGGAGACTATAAATATAACAAAACAGATAAAATAAAAAAAATGCAAATTAGATAAGTAGACTTAAACATTTTGCATTTCTTTTTTATTTTAACTGTTGTTTTATATTTATAGTGTCCAGACTTTCTGAATAATTGTAATTGATGTGATTATTTTTGTGATTTTTGATTATTGTATGGTATTGAAATATCTGATGCGTAAGACTGATTTTTTTAATAAGATCTATACTTTTATAATTAAATTCGAATTTTATTTTATTACCTTTCGATGGCGGCAATAACAAACATTTCATTCAATTTGTTTTTTTTTACCACTAGCAACTGTTGGGATATTTTAAATCCATTTGTCGCCAGTGGCAACAACAGATCAGATGTATACCTATTGTCACCACCAGGCCTCCGATTCAGAATTCTTCGATATTTTAAGCGAATCGTTCGATTGGATATCGTTCTCGAATCGAAGGGCGCTTTCCGAGCCATTGAGAACATTCGAGTTAGACGTTCGACCGGATTATGGATACGATATCATTATCCAACAGCGTTTACGGAGTTAGTCGGTGAAACAGATTATAAGATTAAAATCCTTTTATATGCATTTTTAAGACTTTAAAGGCCTAAAATACAGGAATGCATTAGTCTTGCACTAAAATAAATTAATAAAATTGAACAAAATCCAGATTTTATTTAAAATAATAAAAGATTTCCATAATACATTCTTGCTTTGTAAACAATAGGACGTTCGGTAACTTTCATTCGATAACTGTGTTCTGAATAACGTTTGTAGCCTTTTCCGGTCGAGAAGTTCGAGTAATCGTACGGGTTCGGTTTCGAATACGATACTTTGACTTTCGATTCGGCTATTGTGAATAAAAATGAAAAGAAATCGTACGATATCTAATCAAATCGGTCGACAAGAGAGTTATCGCAAGGTTCTGGATCGACCTGCTGGTAACATATTATGGGACCAGTAGAAATCACCACTGGTAACAACTGAGATTTTTTTTAACCCGTTTGTCGCCAGTGGAACAAAGCCAGTGGTGACAACTGGGAATAAGCCACAATGATCACGCGTGGAGATGGGAAATAATAAAATAACGGAAATAACGAGGTTGAATAGGCCGATAGACTTTCGGGCAATGCGTCAATAGGGTTATGGACGTGTATTGATTTAGAGAGATTGAAATACATTTCTACAGGGTAATAAAGATGCTCTATCTCGTTGCCTGATATGATACTTTCAGCATGCAGTATAGCATGATAGCAATCGCAATATTATAAGAAAAATTACATTGTTAAATTATTTTGATAAGAACAGATTTTTGTTTGACAACACTCAACACTTACAAAATGATTAATTCGAAACTGTAACAAAACGTCTGTCTTACTAGCCCGTTGCACCAATACCAATACATATTTTAAACGATTCGGATTTGGACTCAAAATGTCACAGTCGCAAAATGTCTTTTGTAGTTTTCAACTACTTCGTTATTGTGGATGTGTTTATTAAATTAAAAATCAAACTTACTTTTGAAAGAAGTCGTCCACGAAAGTACTGCTGTAATGTGGGCATTACTGAGTTTTGTTTTTGAAGCGTTAGTGTTCGTGAAATTACAGGCTTGTGAGACTTGTCAACTTACCTCTCAGGGTAACGGGTGCAGCGGCAGTGCCCCTCAGATCTCTGTGACTTATAGCTCTAAGTGGCACTGCAACTGCCATGGACAGGCGTGTCGCTTACAGCCAGTCGGACGACTTGTTCGTCCCGTCACTGGGTATCAAAAAACATGGTGATGCTATACATATTCACATCGCAAAATGGCGAAGGTTAAAATCTAACCAGTTGTAGAGAAAATGAGCAAGAATGACGCATGCGCGTACTCAAAACCCATAGATAAATTGATTATACATACATATATCGGTTCCTACATCACGAATAACGAATAACAGCAAGAATTATAGTTATGTTATAACACAGAGTTATATTGTGAGCATTTTCAAAACTGTAATTATTAAACTGGACATCACATTTTATTGAGTTTTCATAACCAGTTTTGAATGTTTTGAACAAAGGCAAGACTCTACTTTCCCTTTGAAATAAAAATAGCATCCCGGATAGCGGGTATTTTGCTAATTTGGTATTGTGTAACTTGGACGTTCAGCGACTATGCCAATTGGTCTCCAAATTTTCATCAACTACGGAATATAAGGCATTTTCCAACACTAAAACTAACTCTTCACAATAATGAGTAATATCACACTTACAATCAAAGTCACTGCCAAAATAAGAATACAATGCATTTTTCTGTTTTTCCTTTGATACCTATCGGCCTTCTGCAGCTGTTTGTATCCTTCTTGCACTTGATATTGAGTTTGTTCTATGTTATAATCTATCCTATCTAACACGGTACCTTGCTCATGAACCATGTGTGCGAGGTCCTTAAATATATCATTCAAGTCCACTATAGAACGAACAATTTTATTTACTTCTTCTTCCCTCTGTGCAACCATACTTGTGTTCTCTTCCTGTATTAACAACATCTGTTTCTGACTTAACGAAGGCTTTTGAAACATATCATCTATGGTTTGTCCGTCTTCTATGTAGCTTTTTTGTGTCCCAGACGTGCTTGGTAATGAAAATAATAAGTCCGTTTGATTGCTCGTTAATCCAGGTAACAAGTCGTTGTCATCTAAACTTAATTCTTCAAAGTTTGGCAAGTCAAAGTAAGCGTTGTTTCGTTCCTCTCTGGAAGTTAAGGATTTCAAGTAATTTGATTGCGCTGTTCTGAATGTAACGCTGAGGTCTTGTAGAGTGGTAACAAGGGCTAAGACCACGTTTGATGTAAGTTTCTGTTCAGTTTTGTTACCTGAAATGTAAATTTTTACATCATGTAATCTTTGTCAATATCATCACGACTGTAATGAAATTTCTATAGTCGTCGCAAAATAAGAGGTACCTTTTGACATTTATCATCATGTAAATAGGGGCGTAAACTAAACAAATCGGTAGGTATATTAAACGATTCCCACGAGAAATCGGTTGGAAATTTTACGAGTCTGTGATCGTTTAAATTATTATTCGCGTCTTTGATTACATTTTTAGATAGAACAATAACATTTATTTATGCATTACAGAGTTTAATATAAATAATGAGTAACTATTTTAAATGATAACGAAACAACAAATTTACGTCGCTACACTTAATGCTTTGACACTTAGAACACAGGAAAGGGTAATTAAATTAGAAGAGGCACTGAAAAGTATAAGATGGGACATATTAGGATTGAGCGAGATGAGAAGGTTAAGAAACACAATGGAAGAACACAAAGATTATGTCCTGTTCTACAAAGGAGCTACCAAAGGCCAATATGGGGTTGCCACCTGAATAGATATATTATAGAATTTAAGGGAGTAACCGAAATAATTGCAGTCCTCAACATAAGTATACCAGGCACCAAAGAAATCTGGTCGATCATTCAAATATAGGCACCAACAGAAACTAGGAACGACGGTCTAAAAGATAAATTTTATGAATAACTCTCAGAAACCCTACAAAAGCAAACAAACATGTGGTGGCTACTTATGGTATGGGCGACTTTAACGGCAGAATCGGCAGATCGGAACACAAAACCCAGGCAAAGAAACAGTGATAGGGAAATTTGGCGTGGGCAAGAGGAGCGGAAACGGAAAAAGGATGATAAACCTAGCACAAGAACACAACCTCTCTTACATGAATAGCTATTTCAAGAAAAAACAAACAAAGAAATGGACTTGGATGTCACCAGATGGCTCTTTTGGCAGAAAATATTTTACAGACGTATCTGTTATAAACTAATTCAACTTAAATACTAACCACCGAATGATAAGAGCAACCTCGAAGACCGACAAACCAAGAAAAGCAAGGAAACACTTTGGCCAAAATAACCCACACCTCCAAGCAACACTCAAAAAGCCAAGTTCACTACCAATAGAGAACCAATACCTGCAAGACCACTACAACAACGAAATAAACAAAATCTACAAAAGGACGGCACCGCAGAAAAAACAAAAGGAAACACTAAGCCAACATACCAAAGAAATCATAGCAAAAAGGAAAGAGCTGTTCAAGGACAAGAAAGACAAACAAAATTTAAAACAGATCACTAAGATAAGTAAAGAAATAAGCCAGGCCATAAAAAGGATAAATCACGACATCTAATCGAATGCATAAAACAACAAGTTATGAAGACAGGTAGAATAAAGAAGGCCATGAAAGAGTTACAAGAGTCCAAACATTGGATCCCAAAAATGAAAAACAAAGCTAACCTCCAAGAGACAAAAAGGAACAGAATACTAGACGTAGCAAAAGATTTCTTCCAAACCCTATATGCCAAAGATGCGGCGAACGACTTGGAGATTGAACTAGAAGACCTAAACAAAGAAAGTATACCACCGATTCTAGAGAGTGAAGTCATTGTTGCTATCTTGTCCCAGAAAAATGGCAAAGCACCACGTGCAGACAGTATAACAAATGAACAAATGAAGAGCAACCTCCCAAGTACGGTCAAGAGTCTAACTAAGTTATACAACTCCATACTCCAATCAGAATTGATCCCCTCACAACGGACAAACAGTACCATCATACTTATACCCCAGAAAGGAGACAAAGGAGACATGAATAACTACCGTCCCATCCCTGATGGGGGATGGGGATGGGAAATGTATACAAAGTATTTTCTAAGATCATACTAAACCGAATCGCGAAAAGGCTAGATGAAGAGCAACCCAAAGAACAAGCAGGTTTCAGGTCGGGCTTCTCCACCGTAGACCATATGCATGCCATCAAACATGTTATTGCGAAACCACAAGAATATGGCTACCCACTATATATATAGGGTTCATAGACTACAATAAAGCTATCGATTCTATAAACGACAATCACATCTGGATAGCTTTACAAACGCAGGGTATTGAAAAGAAATACATAAGGATCACGAAGAACGTATACTCTAACAACACAGCACAGGTGAAATTAGAATTTCTGGAAAAATCATTTCAAATACAGAAAAGAGTCCGACAAGGTGACCCACTCTCGCCAAAACTCTTCTCAGCGGTTCTCGAGAATATCTTCAGAAACCTCGAATGGAATGATAAGACGCATAAACATAAACGGTGGAAAACTGAACAATCTAAGGTTTGCTGACGACTTAGTAATATTTTCCCACGATCATGTTTTCCTATAATACATGATCCAAGGCATTGCAACTAAAAGCAAAGAAGTAGGCTTAACCATTAATAATGCAAAAAGCAAAGCAATGACTAACAGATCTGAAAAGCCTTTAACTGTAGATGGAGAGTACTTTGAATATGTAGGATCCTACATTTATGTGGGCCAATTAGTGTAATTTAGTGACCAAACTGAGCAAGAAATAGAAAGAGAGTTACAAACTCTTGGAACCAATATTGGTCACTCAAAGACATATTTAAAAACAAGCACTACCCAGTGGCAGCAAAGAGAAAGGTCTTTAACATCTTCATCCTCTCAATTTTGACCTATGGATGCAAACGTGAGTATTGACTAATAAACACCATCAGAAACTCACAACCTGTCAAAGAGGAATGGAGAGAAGTATGCTGGGATTCTCTCAAAGAGACAAAAAGAGAGCTACAGACATATGAAGGACTACTAAATTGGAAGATGTCACCACAAAAAGCAAAACACCAAAGTGGAAGTGGACTGGCTACATGTACAGGGAAAGAATACAAAAGTGGACCAGAAAGATAACCACTCTGTTGTTACCAAAAGAAAACGCCTAGAGAAAAAGAGGTCGTCCCTTTAAAAGACGGTCCAACGACTTTAAAAATATAGCTGGACCTCAATGGACTAGGCTGACAAGGGACAGAGCCAGATGGATAGAGCTGGGGGAGACCTATGCGTCTTCAGGATGCGCTGATGTTATAGTTTAAGTAATTTATGAATACAATTGTCAATATAATTGAATGTCAGTACAGTATAGGTTAATAAATAAATAAAATTTTAAATGATCACAATGATAACCTGTAGTTGTTGTTGTTGTTGTGTAGTTACATTAACAGAATTCACAAGTGTAGCTGTAGTACAACTACAGTTGTAGTTGAAGTTGTTCTATCGTGTTATATAATGCTTCACTAAAATTAATGTATTTTTTTAAAACCCAATAAGTTACTAATTGTTTCTAAAACTATTCATTGATTGCATTCAAAGTTATATAAATATCACCTTAGCTGCCAAACGTGATGTCTATACTATGGGAGAGGTTTCCAAAATAAACCAATTTATTAAATGAAGTTTTTCTTAAATACCTTTTTTGAGATGGATATAACATGTTTTACAGGAGTCAGTGTATTTATATCTTGCACCCATAGTATAGGGAATAACTAGTAATATTCTGTACCTATTCTTCTGTATTCTGTATTGTTAATTTTGGCATACATTGTACACTTGGCATATGAAAGTGTACAAGACAATTTCGGCCAGGGTTAATGTTTCAAATACAATGTTGTGTGACAATTTTGTTCATGTTTTCCTTATAACAAATATGTGTAGTCTAAATTGAAACTAATATTGTCAAAAGTTAAATGGTTCTCCTTAAAAACATTCAATCAAATTAAAAATAGAGATAAATTGATGTCGAAATGTGAAAACAGAATGGGAAAAAAAGATAAAACAACTATTAGCTCACCTTAACTTAACTTAGAAATTAGAATTAGGCAAAAACATCAATAAATACAAAAGGCCAAATGGTAACGCAAAAGGGGATTAAGTATTGCTCTCATTTGTACTTGAAGTTATTTAAAAATTGATTTCACAAGTATAATTACTATAAAAAAAATTAAATAAGGAGCTTGCTATTGTCGTAATATCACTTACCATGTCGAACCTGCGCTTTGATAGAAGATAAGTGCGAGTGTGCTTGAGTGAAATGTCTCCCAATTTCAGTTGCCAGCCTTTCGATGTGTTGCTTCTCTGTGCTATCGTCCAGTGCCGGACGGCGGATCTGACGCTCATGGCGGAACTGAAGCTCGGACAGCTTTGTTCTTAACCTGAAAATGTAATTTTACAAATCATTAGAACGAAATTATACATTACAAATATTCTATATTACACAAAATAAATTAACAAAAACAAACAAAAGACAACAAAAGTACAACCAACAAACTTATTGTTAGATAGCAATCTCTACTAGATAACTTAAAAAAACCTATAACTAAACAAATTACAACAATGTTTAAGTCCTTTCTTTAAATTCTGGTGTAATTTTTTTGGAAAGGCAGATCAAAGTTTAAAATCCCTAATATTAAATGAGCCCATAATAAAGAAAACCTGTACGTTCAAGAAGGTTTACAAAGTTCTATTAATAAATAATTCATCATTAAATTTCCAAATGTTGTGCTGTTGTTTGTTGCTCTGCATTAATTGCATAACATCTTTATGTTAACAAACTTTTAAACATCCAAATGCATATGCAAGCTTCTCCAATTAGTCACGTGGTGCAAAGCGTAAAAAAATGTACACTTACCTAGTAATAATATAATGAGCTTCTTCCAAGGCATCAATCCAGGGCGGTGGTGCATTGCTGTCGGTCTTCGTTTCCAAGCCAACTTCTAAGTCGTGGTCACTGTTGCGCATGAGGCGCACATGCTCTGATTCGTGACCCTGGTGAAGTTATCAATTGTCAATAAATACTATTTTTGCTAAACAAAACAATTAACACAATAAAAAAATGCTTAATGTGATGCTTTCACAGAATATTTGTAATTAAATTTAATTTAATTTCTGAAAGAGTACCAAAACATTAATCAAGACCACATTATGTTAGCCGTGGGGTTCTATTTTGCACTAATAAACTAACACCACATAAATGTTATCCCTACAAATATTTTTGTTGTACAATAAAAAAACACCATTATTTACCAGAGTAACACAATTAACTCTGAAGGGACAACCTAAAACACTTGTATATTTGCCTCATAAATTGGTTTTACAAGGAATTAAATGAGCATAGAGTATCTGACCACTGGGCCACAGTAGCCTTTGCCATTGTAGGCCACTGTAAAATGGGTAGGCTCTTTTTGAAAATAGTAATTTCAAGAACTTGGAATTAACATTATTAAAACAAATTATATATTAGTACAGGCATAAAATACGTAAACTCATGAAGCTTAATTGCATCATAATCAGCCGCAACATGCCTGCAATTGGGTCACAGGCAAGGTAATCCTTGAATGAACAAAATAATAAATTGACTCCCAAACAAAACATTATCTCTTTACAGTAGGTAATAATGGTAGTGCAGATAAAAACCGTAATCGATAAACCAAGCTACTTACTTGCTCTGAAAATATCTGTCTGCTATGAATAGCATTGTTGCGCATCAACACAAAAACCTCTGTCACACTCCGCGACACCATATTCTTGTACTATATATGCCACTTAAACGAAATTACATTAAGAACTGTTTATTTTTTATTACAATAATTGTGGCACGGCATCACGACCTATATTACAGAATAGAGAAAATTGTGAAACGAAAACTGAGATGTGACATTTTTGAGACTTTTCCGTGACAGTGACAGGAGTTTGACAGCCAGCTGAATAGTTCGGATACTTGAAGCACCTTCCCTACACCCGTTATTTATTTATTATTAACGTTATCAACATTATTTTTTAATTCTAAACGTTACACAGAGATTTGTGTAGAAAAATAAAAATTAAATGACATTTCGAGATACGATTGTTTGCGAGGTTATGGATTCGCTCTGGAACTTTTGGAGGGAAAAGTGTCGTTTTTATTTTGACTTTAAATTATTTTGTGAAATCTAGTTTAAAGTGGAATAGGATAGTGCTATTGTGCC
The DNA here is from genome assembly GCF_003589595.1 of Hyposmocoma kahamanoa. Classification (NCBI taxonomy): domain Eukaryota; kingdom Metazoa; phylum Arthropoda; class Insecta; order Lepidoptera; family Cosmopterigidae; genus Hyposmocoma; species Hyposmocoma kahamanoa. Next base: position 2,802,394 of record NW_020653736.1, on the reverse strand, counting down.
TTAATCGAAGATTAAAACGCGAAATTCTACGAATCTCGAACTAAAATACCCGTATCGGCCCGTTTTAAGGAATCTCGAGTCAATCCAAACACGCCGCCTCAAATTGCCTATCCTCTTTGTGGCGGCCATATTTACAGAAACATAATTAAACTTCATGCACCAAAAAAGAATAATGTACCAAGACTTGGCTGTATGGTGTAAAACCTTTGCCTTTTCCTTTATGGAAAGAAGAAAAAGAAAAATTAAATGAGATTCGCTCTGGACCTTTTGGAGGGAAAAGTGTCGTTTTTATTTTGACTTTCAATTATTTTGTGAAATCTAGTTTAAAGTGGAATAGGATAGTGCTATTGTGCCTTAATTGAAGATTAAAACGCGAAATTATACGAATCTCGAACTAAAATATCCGTATCGGCCCGTTTTAAGGTATCCTGAGTCAATCCAAGCACGCCGCCTCAAATTGCCTATCCTCTTTGTGGCGGCCATATTTACAGAAACATAATTAAACTTCATGTTTAGGCTAATGGCTTTGCCAAAGCCTTAATAATTTAAAAAAAAAAAATTAAATGACATTTCGAGATTCGATTGTTCGCGAGGTTATGTTTGTTCATAATAAATATTACGATATTGTTAATAGATAAAAGGAATATAATTTTTCTTTCATACACTAAAATAAACATTTATTTCATTCATAGTTAAAGGTTTAACCGCTCAAATGAGCATGTCGACGCACGACACTGGTCCAGATCATTACCAACAATTTCCGTCGAACAGAATCATTGTTATCCATCCTGGATCGCTTTACGTACGTATAGGAAGAGCCTCAGACCTGTTACCAGTTCAACAACTCCACTGTATAGCGAGAAAACGTAAACCAGGTGGAAAAATCTATAGAGACCCATTCGTACCGCCAAGCGTACCGAAAACTAAAGAATTAATTGAAGAACTTGAAGAATGTCGTCTACAAATATCACATACGCTTCAATCATGTATGCAGTCGAATGGAGCGAGAAGGTACGCGACTCCTCCGCAGCAGATTGCTGCTTTTAATAGACGGTCTTTAGCCGAATGTGTGAACGATGGCGAACCGTGGCCGCAAGTCCAATGCGATATTATTGTGGGTGACTTAGTCCTTGATGTTGACCCAGAACTGCCCTATAATGTACATTTTCCATACCGCAGAGGAGATTTCAACATCCATTCAGAAGTCGGAGGGTCTATCTCTTCAGTTTTAAACGATTTATATACCATTTGGAGCTCCATAATTGAATATAAGCTAGGAATACCATTAATAGAATTAATAAAGTACCGGTGTGTGTTGCTTATTCCTGATATTTATTCAAGAAGCCATTTAAAAGCTCTTATGTCCCTACTTTTGAAGGATTTGGGGTTTGGGCACTGCTTTCTTGTTCAGGAAAGTGTGGGAGCTACTTTCGGAGCTGGTATTGGCTCAGCCTGTGTTGTAGACATTGGAGATCAGAAGACTGCAATATCATGTGTTGAGGATGGAATTTCTCATAAAACTACAAGGTTACGTATGGATTATGGAGCAGGAGATGTGTGTCAAGCATTGTCTTGGATGTTCCATAAAAGTGCATTTCCATACAAAGACTGGAATGAAAATATACCTCGAGACGTAATGCTGATGCGTAACATGTATGAGGATTTTTGTCACATAAATTTAGATGTTTGTGGTCCACAGGAAAAATCTTTCCTTGTTGACCACCCTGGTAATGTCATTAACAAATACACATTGCAAGTGGGAGATGAATGCATTATTTCGCCATTGTCAATGTTCTACACAGATTTGCTCAAAATAACTGGTCCCAAAGCTACAAAAATTCAGGCTCCGCAGGCAAGTGACCCTGAGGATCCTTTTGATGCTGAGTTTCTAAGGGAAACTGGAAGAAAACGAGAGACAGCAGATCAAACTGCTAATGAAAATCAACAGTTCGAGGCAGTGAACGAAGCTCAACCTGCTACAAACCCTGATGAAGATATTGTTGTTGACACACTTGAAGCAGGTCCTGGAGATGTAGTATCACTAGCACCCGGACAAGTTTTGGCACTAGATGCTGCAATATTACAAAGCATAGATCGATGTCAAACTGAAGAATTGAAACGTAAAATGTACAGCAGCATACTCATAGTTGGGGGTGGAGTCAAAGCTCATGGTTTATCATTGTGGCTGCAGAACCGTTTAGCTTTGCAGATTCCGTATACATACAAGACTGAGCAGTTGGAGATTGTGTCGTCACCGAAAGATATAGACCCTGCAAGTACTGTGTGGAAAGGAGCTGCTGTCATGTCGTGTTTGGAGTCAGCGATAGAGCTATGGATCAATCAGAGCGAGTGGAATAAATTTGGATTAAAGGTTTTGAGGGAACGTGCACCATTTATTTGGTGACAATAGCTAAAATAGGTGGTTAATAACCACCTATTTATTGCATTTGGACTCTTTGGACTATCTAACCTTGGTTAATAACTGGACATTTTAAATATTGAGGACAGTTATGCATTAGTGTGTTAGTTTCATGTGGTAAGCTGTGTCTTAGATTAAGATAATGTTAAAAAAAAATTACAAATTAACTTCTCTTTCTATTTTGTAGTATATACTTTGTTCCACATAGTTCCCAATTAACTAAAAAAAAACCATGTTAAAATCATACAAAACATTTATTTTGTTAAATATAAAACATATGACACATTTTGGCAAGTTTAACTTATTAGACACGCATTTTGACATCTTTATTCTTATTAGAGATTCTATTCTTATAAAACTGACGCTGGCACAAGTCTAGTGACAACCATAAAAGAAATAATAATTGGAGATTCATTGTGAGAACTTTTTTCTCATTGGAGATTCATTGTGAGAACTTTTTTCTCATTGGAGATTCATTTTGACCACTTTGTTCTTATTGGAGATTCATTTTGACAACATTTTTCACATTAGAGATTCATTTTAACAACTTTTTTCTCATAGGAGATTCATTTTGACAAGTTTTAATTTTTTCGAGATTCAGTTACAATATCTATATGTATATCACACAATTTACAATATACAAAAATTATACAATATACAAGTATAGAAATATTTCTAACATAAGGGATATTGGAGCAGTCAAAAAGGATATTACATATTATTTTTCTTAAATTACAATAAATTATTCCTCAAAAAGGCACAAAGCACTAATAAAATTACTGCAGTCATCTTTGTGGATAACTCTGTAAATGCAGATCTACTAAACATTAAAATAAGTAATATATTTTAGAGCTGTAAATGCTTAAGCTGTAAATTTTATTTACTATAAATCAAAAGGCAGTCTTTATTAAAGCACTTTGAATAATGTGTATACATTAACTTAATTCTATCAACTTAAATATAAAAGAAACTTATATTTTTTATTATTAGTAGTAAAATACGTCGAAAAATAGATTGATATTTTAGGCAAAGCAACAAAATCTTGTTTTAAAGCAAACACTTTGAATGTCCAAATTACTAATGGGAATATTATTAAGTTTAATCTTGTTCCTGTTAAATTTATTATTACAGTTGCTTGTACTACTTTGAACTTTGATAAAAATATAGATCACAACTTATTTTAAGTAAACAAGATTAAATTATTAAGTAGAACAAAAGAGCATTAAAAAAACACGCGAACACGTTATATTTAATATGTATTACTCTCTATCGTCACTCTCCTTGTCATAACTAGAATTAGTAGAATCCAAATATTTTTTCCAATTATTTTTTATTGGTTTTCTTTCATATCAAAAAAGGTAGAAGTAAGGCTAAGTGCGTAGCTGAAAGGCCCCTCACATGTTCTGTGATTTACCAGATTTTCACGTACAGCCGACAGCCACACACCCGTCCCGCCCTTTTCATATTAATAATTAACCAATAACATACATTTAAAATTTTTCGCTGTGCATTGATTCGCTGCTATGGATACGTCTGTTTTATCAGTAAAATCACAGACCATGCCTTACTAAGGTATGCCAAACAAAAGGCAGACAGGACAAGGAGTGAAAAGAGTGACGACATATCTGCAGTACTACACAATATATATTTCTAAAAGGACAATTACGAAGTATTACGTCTATCGATTGGCCACACGTCAATGTGCACAAACTTTAAGAAACCCTCACTGAAAATTTAACCGTTCATCATTTGATATTAAAACGCATGAACAGTTTGTGTACTAAAGAGTGTGGCTATGATCACATGATAAGTATTAAATATTGATACTTATATCTGATATGACATACATTGTTAATGATAAGAAAATCTCTCATTGGTAACTGATGAAAATAACAGCTCCACAAATCATAAGTACAATGATGACATAGTGTCAGTTTTCATTTTCTTACATTAAATCAATAAAATATAACCCAAGTGACCTGAATAAGCTTCATCAAATGTACATACAAAAAAATCAATTATTAAGTTCAATATGATCCATTTTTTGCTCAATAACGTCGTCGACACCATGCGTGGCCTTCGGGTGGAAGTATAAATAATACAAAATCATAAAAAGTATACCGAAAACAAATGGAACTGTACTTATAATGAGAAAACCAATATAATATACCATATTTCTCATTTCCGGTTCATACATATCACAGTACAAATACCATATCACAGCACATGCTATGTTTTCTATGAAACATATAGTATAGTATGTCGCATACCGATATCGAGTGATCTTCAGCTCTTTAACAGGGATGTATGTGAAGAGATACACGGCACCAAGAGTGATGGAAAAGGCTATTGAAGCGATGATGTGGTGGTTGCAGAATGGTGGCCGGTCGAAGAATTGGACAATGAAAGACATTGTGAGGATATGAACTGCGCACGCTCCGATCAATTGGTACGGGAACAGATAAGCTACTATTGAGAGAGCGCTTATTCGGCTTACTGAAAAATAAAACAAAACGGAATTGATTAAAGTCGTTAAAAACCAAAACAAACACATGGAAAAATTCGTGAGGTCTGTTGGTTCGTACCATGGCATGGGTCTGGCACGGTTTGCTGGGAGACGTTGTTGGTTCGAATCCAACCGGATCTAAATGTATTAGTTCTAAGTTCGAACTTTGCTTAATAATTATAACAAACTAATGGAGTAATTTCACAAAAAATAATTAAATATCATGTTGGTGAAACTTCCTGACATTCAATAATACTGAATTATTTTACTTAATATTTTATTCTAAATACACTACCTGTAGGAGCCATAACAGCAGGGGCTACAAATTTACTTTAATTTATAAAATAAATATTACAAGTTGCTTCCAAATGGATGCCTTTTTAATAGATTTATGTATGAACCTAAATGTAATATGAAGGAATGGATAAGTTACGTACATGTAATACAGAAATGCCACAGCGTCTGTAGTAAGGTCCCCCTCCATTTGATATTCAGCTTATCGGGCTGCGGGTAGCGGATGGCGCGCTGGAACGAAGCCAGGCACCAGCCCATGCCGCCGAGGCTGTAGATCGACGACGCGATTGACAGCGTCTGATGCACTGTGTGATGACAATTACATTATGTTGTTACAAGAGGAAGTAACACTTTGTATACAAATATTTTTAACAATGTTTTCAACATCTCTCGGCAATCTTCGGGTTTCTATCAGTTGCCCTTTACACTTTAACTCGTGAAGTCAATTATGTCAGCTTTCAAATTAGTACTCCGGAAAGTTGTCTCAGTCAACTTCCCTAATCATTGTAAATAATTAATAAATTATAACAATACGTAATCATAATAATAAAAATAGGTAAATAAGCGATCGAGAAAAATTACGTATTGTTTGAGCGATCGGGCGCAGCGCCGTTGGGGTCACTGCCCTCGCGCGGTGCATACCATTTAAAGACAATTTTGCAAAACTGTACTAGATACAATTATTAACAGAATAGTTTTTTAATATTTTTAGGGTCGTATTCTAGAACTCTACTCAATGCTCAAGTCAGGATTTGAGTATGGTTTAAAGCACTCGAAATCATACTCAAGTCCCTTCCATTAGGGTCGTATTTCCAGTGCTTGTGTTTCCAGTGCAATCCTGACTTGAGCATTGAGTAGAGTTCTAGAATACGACTCTTAGGGTCAAAGCCAAGCTACGTCTCATGCTATAGTACTATAACAAAGCACTTACAGGTAAGATGCTGGTGTCGCTGCAACAGTAACCCTGTCTGCAGGACCATCTGCGGCGCAGCCTCGAGGAAGCACTCGAAAATCCGCAGGAGCGCCGCGTCACTGTCCTCCTTCAACATTAGCCTATAGTACATCTGTTGGGAGACCGGGTCCTTCCTGCGTCTCGCGTTGCGAGACTTTATTGCGTAGCTGGAAATATAACAGAGGCTAATTTGAGGCTTCGTCGCTTTTACAGTGCCTCTGGCATGTTTCAAGCAATCATGCGTAAAAAACATGCGTCACAGATGTTGCGATTGCTTGGGAGCACCAATGGTATACTGAGGATGATAGCAGAAAGAGTGGACTCGGCTGTTCTCCCTAGGTTCACCGTGTTACACGTGGACATATAATAATGTCATTCAATTTAATGTATTGCAATTGTTCTCCTTGTTTCTACTAACTTAGCTCATAAGATTGTTACCATAGATAATATGATTGTTACTAACAAATATGTACTATTTTGATCTGAGAATGAATGAATTTGAAAAATAAGGTTGATTTAATTTTTAAAGGTTGTTACGAGGAAATAAATGTGTCGGAAAAAGTCTTATAGTGTAGAACTTCACAATTTTTCGACGGTCTCCAATGGAATCCAGAGATTCTGGGTCCGGTATGACTAATTTGGAAACCGAACTTTTCTAAATATCGAACATTAAGAACAATTTCTTCGATCTGGCTGGATTCAAACCAGCGCCTTCAGAATGCCGTGCCTGACGCTCTCCCAACTGAGCTACGGAACGAACCAAAAGACTTTACGAATTTGTCTATGCACTTATAGCAGTGGTTTTTAACGATTTTTTACCGTAGCGCCATCTGTGAAAAATCTATGGAAGATTTTCTTCAATCAGACAATTTTTCTGAATTAGCTCAGAGTCTGTATGTTCTAATCTGCTTCCCACATTGGGAGATAGACGTTACATATTTAAAAGTTGAAGCAGTTAATGGTGCATGGGTAAAATGATTATCACAAGTTTAGCGCTAAGTAAAATTAGTAAAGTAATTTAGGGTAAATTTATAATAATTTACATTAATGCATGAAGCACGCGCAGAGTTGGCGCCATGAGAATAATCAGCATGAGATTGCGCAGCCACTTTCGTTTTGTGATCTCGTCAGACTCAGTCTTTTCTTTCTTGTCAATGGAATACCTGTAAAAAAGAAACACTTGATAAAATCTGAATAAATAATTTAAATTTAACATTTTTATATTTTAAAAACGCCGATGAGTTTTTGAATATAATAAAATAATAATTACCACAGTTCAATGGAAATGAAAAATAGAATTTAAACTGAGCAATTTTTTGGCTGTGGCTTATTGGATGGCAAATTTGATTATGCAACATGATGTACATAAACATATGTACAGTCAAGAGCACGTCAAGCTTGACACTTTGTACTTTGGACCGTTGTTATCGTAAGCGGCATAGAGTTGGATTTAAATCTTAAGTGTCAAGCTTGACGTGCTCTTGACCCTGTACATGAAGTAGCCGGTAAGGCACTCAATTGGTTGTACTGTGGTCTAGAATTAGTAGAAGATAATGATAAACTGAATACAATTAACAATGACGACATATTAAAACTAAGTCGAAGGAATTTTTCTTTGTGTTCGATCTTTGTATTACAGACATAAAAATAAAAAACAAATAATTTTTTGTACAAAGTAGAAATGTTTTTTTAATCTATTTAGTTGATTGTCCGAAAATACTATTCAAATTAAGTTAATTTATTACCAAGGGTCAATTTGTGCACAGCCAAACACGATTTTGGAACAGTTAATTAAACTCCTTCACCCTTAAACAGCCCAGTGCTAGTTTTCTTTCGTACATTTCTATCAATATATATTTTCATATCAATATTATTAAAATAATAAATAGTTTCATACAAGAATATTGCATGCATACAATTATGTTAATATGAAAGTGAGGTAACACAAATTCCTCTATGAGAGATTTAGTGTCGATGACTCATGATGTGGTATTCATGTTTATTTATTACAAAACAATTATATGGTCGGTTTGTGGTAGTTAATTGTTCAAGGACTTTTTGTTGATAACTGTACATATTAAAGCACGTAAGTACGTGTGCATTTTAAGTGTATAATTTAACTTACATAAAGGTAATGTTATTTTTTAATATTTAACAGGCATCATCATCATCACCATTTGAGCCTGAAGATGTCATCTACTGGATATAGGCTCACCAAAAATTGCCAAGCTGACCAGTCTTTCGCTGTTCTCATCTTGCAGATTTCCCCAAATCCTGCCAGGTCGTCAGTCAACCTTGAGAGTGGTCTGCCTAAGCGTACCACATACCACACCACTCGAGAACTCTATCTGCTTTGGGCTATTTTGATAATTTCAATTATCTATTTGCTGATGCATTAGCTGATATCCTCATTTCTGATTCAATCTCTTAGTAAAACTTTCCGTTGCCTTTTGGGTAACTTAAAAGAGGGAATGTAGTGTGTATTGTTCAAATACTGTAGCCCAAAATATCCTACAATATTTCTGCTCTCTCACAATAGCCTACCATCATTATAATCATCCCAATGCTGGCATGGTTCTTCTTTAAGAGTATTAGTAATGGCAAAACAATGAAAAACTATAGCAGTTTACCACATAGACTTAATTTTCCAAGGCTTGTTTTATGTACAGGTTTCATCAAAACGTTTTACATCACCATTAGTGAGATAAATTGCTATGAAACATTCATAAAAGCACAAAATTTATAAATTAAAGTCATAGGTGTAAGCCTCAAGTCATCAAACTCTAATAGAAAAGCAACTATTCCCTAAATTGGCTCCCATCTCCCGGCTCTTACAATGGCCAAATATGTTCTAATTATAGCTCCTAGTTGTGTTCAATGCGCTCGTTATTATAAATAAATGGTTATTACTATTTTTACATTTGGTTATGATGCGTACTTATGATTATATTAGGCCCTCAACTTGTTTGTCGCGTCACTTGGTATAATAAAAAGAAATTGTTTTGCAGTAAAATATAATCAAATTTATTATTATCAATTGTTAATTAAAATGAAAAAACATATATAAGTGTATTAGGCTACTAACAGATTGAATGCATGTTTGCAATTAATGCATGAAATTGTAATCAACTTCACACACCAAAAAAAAACTGTATGTGGTCGAAACTGACTTCATGCAGCCAAGATCAATTGCATACAGCTAATGCCATAAGTCGTTATCAATTTAATGCAGTTGTGGTCTCGGCTGCATGAAGTTGATTATGACCCAATGTGTCGCAAAGTTAAGATACATAATATAGTGTGCCTGCCTGTCCCCAATTATATCAATTTTTAATGTACTTAAGTGATTTCCCGAATCCCGAACAGGTCCTGGACCTAAAAAATATTGTCATAAGGTAGTCTCCATTTTCTGTCTATGTTCCTCGAAGTTTAGGTAAAAAAAACTCTACGTATTGTGATCCCTGATTATGACTTGACACATTAAGTGCAAACATGCAATCTGTTAGCAGCCTTAGGATTTGGAGGTGGACAAATATTATTTTCCTGAGACCCTTTCCTCAATGCCGCCTTATAGGCACTTCATCATTGCTGATAAATGTAGGCTCCAAAGGATATTGTCTTCGAGTCTATATACTAGACTAGTATGCACAATACTTTTAAATTCTAAAACTTAAGAAATCCGTACGTACCTCTAAAGAGAACATTATGAAATATACTTACATTCTCACTGATATGGCTGTATTAACAATACCCGGTAGAAGTATAAAAACCAAGGTCCAGCCGAACTCCACCATCATATTGCCCAAACAATATCTCACGGCAATGTTTATATCAATCCCCAAATCAATAAAATGCCCCACAATAGCACCAACATATAGAAATAGATCGAATAAAGTTATATTAATATTCTTAGGCACACGATCGACTTCATCGTACGAAATCGTGTTTTGAAGTTTTTGACACATTACGTTCGGCATTTTTACTTATTGTATAAAATAAAGCTAATTGCTTTATTTTAAACAAAAACATTACAAAAACAAGTCTGCTTT